>NW_021703781.1:24168005-24332582 GCF_005190385.1 Monodon monoceros
AAGGTGTAGGAGGGTCCAGGCTTTGTACTGAACACTTTCACTTGTGTCATCTTTCTACTTCTACCTTCAGCTCTCAGACCCTAATTTTAACTGTCTGCTGAATATCTCCTTCTGAGTGTCTTGCTGACACTTCAAAGTCATATATATCGAACTAAATCCATCTGCTGTCCTAAATCTGCACCTTCTTCCATGGTCCCTACATCTGTTAACGGCACCACTAACTTCTCTTACTCCAAAGTTTGGAACCTAGATACTTGATTCATTTTCCCTCTGTGTATGGTTATCAAAGTTGGTCTTTTCTGCTTCAGTTATGTCTGATAAATTCCTTTTGTTTTCCATCCCTGCTGCCACAACTCAAGTTGAGACTTTATTTTGCTTAGACTTGGTGTTGGCTTCTTAACCAGTCTCTCCACCTACAGGTTCAAGTTCTGCCTAATCATCTTCAGGAGTAGCTCTACTTATTCATCATAGCAAATATTCATAAGCTCTGAAGTCGATGTTAGGAAGGGTTGAATCTGAAGAGCCCACATTGTAACTCTCTCTGATGTTTTAGCAATTACACATTGTTCTGGATCATGACTTCTAATTTTATATAATTTATATATATATAAATTATATATAATTTTAATCTCTATTAAAAAGGAAACAAACTGCACTTCTCCAATCAGCAAATGTTGAGCTTTTCTCAAATTATTGCTTCTTAACCATTTCACTTCCATGGACTCCTTTTAGTCTTTCCTTCTGTCTTTTACCTCTCACTAGGACCCTGTGTTTTAAAATTGTGTATTAAACCTAGGAATAAAAGTCTGTAAATATTTTAGATGACCAAGCAACAGTTTTAGTAACCTCTTCGTTTTTTTTTTTGGTCTTTATTTATTTAAAAAAAAAATACATATTTATTGGAGTAAAATTGTTGTGTTAGTTTCTGCCATACAACAAAGTGAACCAGCTATATGTACACACATATCCCCATATCCCCTCCCTCTTGAGCCTCCCTCCCACCCTCCCTATCCCACCCCTCTAGGTGGTCACAGAGCACCTAGCTGATCTCCCTGTGCTATGCAGCAGCTTCCCACCAGCCATCCATTTTACATTTGGTAGTGTATATATGTCAGTGCTACTCTGTACGTCCCAGCCTCCCCTTTCCCTGTGTCCTCCAGTCCGTTCTCAACGTCTAATCTCTTTAAAACACCTTTTTTTTTTCTATTTCAGGAAATCCTCCAGAAGATGATTTTTATAAACTGAGCGTACTGTTCCTGGAGTGGCCTGTTGTGAGGATTAAATGAGAAAAATGTATGCATACTAGAAAAGAGAAAGGATGATCAATTGTGCGTCCATAGTGTATTGCTCAGTGCCTGGTCCTTAGGAACTATTCAGTTAGTGTTGGATAAATTATCAGCGCAGCATAGAGTGGGACTGATAATCTTTACTTTTCTAGACCTTATGTTTTTAACAATGAAGCCTAAAATTGAGTTTGGCTCTTTTCGGGTGATATTGCATGTTGTTCACTTATATTTATAAATTTAATCCTTTAAGATTAAAACTTTGGTTATGAAGGAAAATGAAAAACAGAAGTCTCCTGAGGTGCTTTGTATGAATCCCTTAATAAGGTCCTTTCCTAGACATTATATACTAGGGCAGAGAGAGGGTGGTGAAAAGGCAGAGTCAGAGGAAAGCCTGCATGGATTGTCCTGGGTATCTAGAGGTAAACATGAAATGCCTGGAGCCCAGGAAAAGTGAGAAGGGCTTTTGGTAAAAAGACAGGCATTGAAACTATGTTTCTGATTTTAGGTATAGGCCTAGACTGAATAACACTAAATAAACATTAAGCCAATATGCTACTTTCCACCAGGAATATGGCTCTACTTCCCTTCCATCGATTAAAATCCTGCCTGTATGCAAAATGATCAGAGTTAAGTGGGAAAAAAAATAAGAGAATCAAAATTCTGAAGAGTGTTCTGGTCAGGATGGAAGCCAATAGAGCAGTGGTTAAGACCTTTGGTTGACTCTTGGTCCTTATTAGCTGGTAATCTTGGAAAGATTGTTTACTGGCCCCATGCCTCTGTTTTCTCATCTTTGAAATGGGTATAATAAAAATACCTACCTCAAAAGATTGTTGAGAGGATTTCATGAAAAAGTAAATATAAAATTGGCATATAGTATGTCTTCAGTAAAAGTTAGCTGTTGTTATTACGGTACTCTTTATCCTGCTTTTAGCTCCCTACCCTGCTCCAAACACTGCAATTACAAATTTAAAAAGAAAAAGAAAAGATATAGGTGTACTCAAGAACAAGATAACCATCTCCAGGGACTGAAATGGAAAGCAAACATGCATTTAGATCCTGGGTTCAGGAGCAAGTGGAAATAACTTTGTGCAGGGGAACTGGAGTCAGGTACCCTGGATGAAACTTGGAGCTGGGCTGGGGCTGGATGAAAAGAAGGCTGAAAGCCTCTGCTCCTGGCTGTTGCTTTAAAAAGCTGTGGCTCTGAAGTGGTGACACAGAAGTGGCTGAGCTGCCACATGGCTCAGAGTTGGGAACTGTAATTTCTCCACTATTACCTGGTACAAGAGCACCGAGCTTGTAGGTCATGGGCTCTGGAAGAGGGGTGGCTTACCTCAAAACCATTGGAAAAAGGAAGGGAAAGTCTGAGCCTGCACACAGATGAGGAAGACTATTACTTAGAAAATAACAAAACCACTAGGAGATAAACTCACTTAAAATCTAATAGAGCAATTTCAAAATGACTTTTAAGTATTTTAAATATGTTTAAAAAGATAAAAGAAGTAATAGTTATAAAAAAAGCATGTTATAAATAAACAGTAGATAAATGTGAAGTAAATGGCTATATAAAAGAAAAAATGGTGAAAAATTAAATTTTTAAAAAGTTGGTTAAACTCTGGTCCAAACGTATTTAAAGCAAAAATTAGTGAGTTGGAAGATAGTACTGAGTAATTCACCCAGATGTAGCACAGAGAAATCAAGAAAACTCAAGAGAATATTATCTATATATATAAACACATACATATATTGAGAGGCACCAACTAACATCTAACTGGGAGTTCCAAAAAGAGGAAAGAGTGTGAATGGTGGAGAGGCCTTGTTAGAAGAGATGATGGCTGAGAATTTTCCAGAATTTAAGAAAGATCAAAGTCCTCAGGTTGAGAGGATATTCCAGGTGCATGTAAGTGATATCACACAGTATTTGTCTTTCTCTTTCTGACTTACTTCACTTAGTATGATAATCTCTGGGTCCATCCATGTACCTGAAAATGGCATTATTTCATTCTTTTTTTATGGCTGAGTAATCCATTTTGTGTGTGTGTGTGTGTGTGTGTGTGTGTGTGTATCTCACATCTTTATCTGTTCATCTCTCAACGAACATTTAGGTTGTTTCCATGGCTTGGCTGTTGTAAATGGTGCTGCTGTGATCATGGGTGTGCATGTATCTTTTCAAATTATAGTTTTCTCTGGGTATATGCCCAGGAGTGGAATTGCTGGATCATATGGTAACTCTATTTTTAGTTTTTGGAGGAACCTCCATACTGTTCTCCATAGTGGCTGCACCAATTTACATTCGGATTGTGGGTTATTTTCTTTATTCTTTTTTTTTTTTTTGTATTTTCCAACTTTTGTACATTGAACATATATATTAGGACTCTTGATTTGAAGCTGGAGGAACTTGATGTGCATTAAATACATATTTTGGCCAAGTGTCTAAATATCATTACAGAATGGACCTCTGGGATACTAAGTAAATCTGAAACTTTGTAAAACAAGTATTATGATTTTATTATAGGTTGTAATCTTTTCATCTGTATTTCTGAAATCCCAAAAGCTCTGAAAACTGGAAATTAAAAAGAAGTTTGAGATGAATTAATTTGGCAGCAGAACTTGAACGGGTTTGAGGCTCCCTGTAGTATTTATTTGTTTGACACAAATGTGTATGTTTTGCTGTAGAAATATGTGTTTGTTAATGGCATGCTGAGTGAAACCTTCCTGGGCAGTTTATAAAATATATAGCACATACAGTGCATTACCTTCCTAAAATTGACAAATTTCTAAATCCCATAAAATTCTGGCCTCAGAACATATCTTGCCCCAAGGATTCAATAATAGGATTGAGGGCCTTTCTAAAAATTTAAATATTCAGTTTTTAAAAGCTTGCTATTGTGCAGGAACAACAATTTCTCATCAGAATCACTTGCTAAAATTTTCCTGCAGTCCCCATTCTACATGTTGATGATACTAAATAGATGCTTATTTCAAAGGTCTTGTTTGGCTAGTTCTACCATAATACTGGTGCTGGTTATGTAACTGAGTTATTAGGCTTTTCTTTCTTTCACATAGTAACTGACTAAGGTAAAGACTTCTCTTCAATTTTTGGACTTCAAGATTTGGAAGGCTCATTTCACTGAAGTGGTCTCATGAACTGAAATTTCACATACTGCTTGAAGACGATACTTTTTGAATATTTTCCAAAGCAGATTTAAAGTTGTTGCCCTCACTTACATGTTTTATTTCTTATGTTTTTGTTTGTACTTGTGCCCTCATATGATTTATTTTAAAATGTATTCATCTAGGAAACAATAATTCGCTTTCAACATAAGAACATCTGAGTTTCCATTTGCATTTTGGCTTTCATTGCATACATGCTGATTTCAGCATCTTCTGTAGAATAGAATAAGAAAATATGTACAGCAATTATGTAAGAAACTCTTACCTTCTCGAGACACAGTTTGGTTACTGTATTAACAGGATCTCACAATTTTGTCAGCAAACCACATTTAGTTACTAATAAGCCCCGCTATTTTGCTATGTTAGCTGCAAATACAGGATTATAGGTATGAAGGTAGCTTATGTGATTACTGATCACTCACAAAATTAGGGGTTATCAGAAATGATATTGAAGTGGTTACTTGGCTTTTTGCCTTCTAGAGGCTGAGGCTGGACTTTGGTGTATCCCTAGTAGAACCATTAATTTTCTAAGAGACTCAGTTGACTAAAAGAGCAGGAAGTCTAGCCAGATATGACTCTTTCTAGGAGTGCATCTCTTGCCTCTATTGTCGTCTGGTATTGAATTCATTTCTCACACAGCCCATCTTAATGTAACAAGAAAGATGGCATTTTTCATCCCTAAGCCAAAAATCTCATGAGCCCAAAGGCAGAGACTTTCCACATCTATGTATCAGTTTTGAGAATACTCTGATTAGTCCTGCCTGGGTTACATACCCACCATTGAATCAATTAGTGTATCAGAGGTGGGGATTTTGGCCAGCCTTGGATATACTCTCAGCCATTTTCCTGTGTGCAAGTGTGTGTGCTTGCGTGCACACCAATGGTGTTTATATATGTGGGGGAGTGCATGGATGTTGAGGAGGACGCTCTAATCAACAGCTCCACCAGCACCTTGTAGGGTGTAGGAGGTGAGGTGGTATCATTCTCTCAGCAAGAGAAAAGTTCATTATAGCATATATAGAATATATTTATGAAAACCTCATTCCTCAAGGTCCAGCCAAAGTTTATCTTCCCTATAAAACTTTCCTAATCACTGAGCCTGGAAACAGCTCCTTCACTGGTTGGTTGTACTTTATACTTTGCATTATTGCAGTGCACAGTGTATGCATGTTTTATCTCGTCTAGTGCTACTTGAAGTAGGGAAACTAGTCGAATCACTCTTAATGCCTTATAACTAATTACTTCATTGCAACATAGGCTCTAAATTTTTATTCAGTGAATTAATTAAACTCTTTAAAGATGTTTTAAGGTTATGTTTGTAGTACTCAGTGGCACAAAATGGATTCATGTATTGGCTGTAAATTCTTATCTATTCATAAGAGTTGATAGATCTCTTACCTGAAAACGTTTCATGGTTCTTGGACCTTTCTTTTTTATTGTTACATGGAGTGAGCTTGTGTGTGAAATAAATCCAATACTAGAGGACAGAGGCCAAGAGATGCACTCCTAGATTACATTTCTGTTCTTTCTGGTGACTATAGTGAGCCTTGACTATAATAATCATTTCGTGCATTTGTCCATGGGGAAAATTCCCTCAGAATAAATATATTACTCCTATATAAATAGTAACATTTTATTAAGGCCATGTGGTCAGTGTTTTCTTTCTTTAAAAAAATGTAGTAGAATTGCTTATTTGGTGGAGAAGTAAATTTTCTGAAAATGAATTTGCAAAGAAGAATGCAGTGACTTATCAGAATGATCAGTCTTTTCCCTATGGGTTAGCAGGTCCTTAATTAGTGAGCTTATTTACATTTTAATTAGAACTCCAAAAGCACTGAAGGTTAGCAACATTGTTCTTAATTTCATAGCATACTGTGTAACAGTGTACTATGTAACCAATAGGTAATACTGCAAAATGGTCTTTTTAAGAAATTTGTCTGTTGACTCATCCAAGAGGGGTCCCTGGAAAACAAAATATAGCAAAAGAATCAAATTCAGATGTCTTAGGGTTCTCAAATTCCTTTAAGCTTGATGTAGCAAAATAGTTTTACTCTTTGAGCCCTTGAGCTGAAGTCTGGAAAGCCATGTTAAGTTTTTGAGTAAACAAATTGAAAATTATCTTTAAAAAAAACAAAACAGTTCAAATGTGTTGTCTTTGAAGTTAACCACATTAGAGATTTGAACATTTTCTTGTTTTATAGGCATGACTGAGGAAGTCTTGGGTTCCTCCTAAAATAGAGTTTTTTAGAAATTGTTTTTCCTATGCAGAGCTGAGACCTTAGCTATCATTTTTAGTTCTTAGTTTTGGTGAAGATTAGAGCTGTTAAGCTGTAGAAGTGATGCAGATTTACACCCTTGGTTATGTCTCTGTTCTCACATACTCAAGATGAACTGATTATATTACATTTTAGCATGGGATAGCATGTTGATCACATTCAAGTATACTGACAATTCTACTTTGTCTTGTTTGTTTTACATAGCACTTGCTTATCCAAATGTACAGAGCTGGATTGTTTAGATTTGAAATATTATAATAAAACATAGTTATATTATTAAATTAAGTAGTACTAAATGTTTAGTATTAAAAAGTAGTATTTTAGTAAAAAATAGCTTGAAAAGTTTGTTTTTTTTTTTTTTTTTTGAAGGTGTGGGAGTTAGCTTCTTCTCTACATGGTAGGTTTGACTTCTTTGGGTATATTCATCCCTCAGTTTGAATATTGTAAAGATGCTCTGTAGAGAAATATATAAATTTCTAGACTTACACTCACAAATCCTTAGAAATGGGAGCAAAATGTTAAATTATCTTTGCCCAGCCTCCTGCATTAGACAGGAATCCCTTTGTTAGTACCCCTCTTCCCCTATTTGTGTAGCATTCCTCCCCTAGATTCAGCACAAATAAGGGAAAGGAGTACATTTTTTCACTAATGGAAAACACACACACACACGCACACACGAGACCTTCGATCTCACTTCTATGTGAAGCTTGAATAAACCACATTCCTTAGAAAACTTGTTAGTATCCTGTAGCTATCAAGTCAGATTCAGAGCTCTTTAAATGTAAATGATTTCTTGTTGGTCAAGGTATTTCTTCTTTATACTCATAAAACAGGTTAAAGCAGGCTTTCCTAGCCTTTCCCTTTTAGAAGCTACTTTGGTATTTCCAAAGACTGCTTGGGAATGCTGGTGGGAGCAGGAATGGGAGGAGATGGCTAGGTGTGCAAATCCTGAGGTAGGGTAGGATCTTCTGTAGCTGAAGTTTCCAATGTGAAAACAACAGCAAATCTCAGTATTAGCCAGATGTGGCTTTGAAATGGTAATTTACAATTTCATGCGATTTTTGAAAACTCTTTGAACATGTTTTAGACTCGAGATTGTTGGTGCCTGAGGAGGTACTTAAAATCAAAGTCTGATATTTACATGGTTGTGTTGAGAGAATTGAAGCCCAATGAGGTTAAATGTCAGTCAGGTAAGGGCTAGTAAGTATCTGAGGTGAAATTTGATCCGAAGTCATAACTTGTCATTGTCTTACTTTCTAGAACAAGAAATGAAGTTTAATTTTTTTTTTTAAAGATAAAAATAACATATTTAGGACTTCCCTGGTGGTCCAGTGGTTAGGACTCCATGCTCCGAATGCAGGGGGCCTGGGTTCGATCCTTGGTCAGGGAACTAGATCCCACATGCTACAACTAAGACCTGGCACAGCCAAATAAATAAATAAATGTTAAAAACAAACAAACAACATATTAAAGAATATGTCAAGCACTTTTACCTTTTCTTACAGGTCCTCACAAGGCCACCAGGTAACTGCCTTCATCTGAGGAAATAGACCCAGAAAAGTTAAGCATCCCTAAGTACTAAGCTCTCACTCTACACTCAGGACATCTGATTCACGTTTCTTGCTGTTTGTATTACACTATGAAGACACAAATTGAGAACGTGTCAAAGTGAATTCTGTATGTGCTAGATAAGCACACTATTTAAAGAAATTCTGTGGTGATGTGTTTAGTGTTTAGTAACCTTGTTTAGATTTTTGTCTTTCAAGTTCTCTTATTCACACATGTAGGTACGCCCTCCCCCACCACCACCAAGAATAAATATTCCCTCGTGGAATATACTTAATTGTATGCTTTGTAATGAGTTAACTCATTGAGCTTCAGTTTTGAGCAGGTTGTGTTTTCCGTTAAAAGCCTTGGGCAAACCAACTTTGCTTATGTTTAAGAGTTAAAATGTTCCAGTTAAAAGAACAATTTCTGGTAAGTTTTTATTTACTTTAGAGATTTTGCAATTTTCCCTGATATTGATAATTTGAATCTTATGACTTAGCATTATTAATTATTATAATTATATGGGATAACCATTACTGTTCACAGAGTTTAATATGTTCAAGATTATACAATAAGTGGCAGAGATAGGATTCAAACCTGAATCTGATTTATTTTTAGTGATTAGCTCAAATATTCAGGTATTTTATAAACAATAGAACAGGAATCAACAGTGATTTGTGTGATCAAAAAAAAAAGCCCTTTGCTTCAAAAAATACTCCTGTGTTATATACGAAACAATTACTAGTAATCTGCTAAAAAGCTGTTAATCTTTTAATATTATTAATTCAAATGTTATGAAAATGTTCTACCAGATCTGAGATGGCAGTGATGAGAATTCTGTTTCATTAAAAAATGACCTACAGCCACAATTAGTCTTGGACCTCATACCAAAAAAAAAAAGCAACAGTTTTAAAGAAATGATAAAATGTTCAGTTAGCCTACTTTTAAGAATATGACTATAACATTTCATTAAGTTCAACTAATATTTAAAAACCTCAGTTTTATAATGCTTGATAACCAGAGGAAAAAGGAAGTAGGGGTAGGAAAATACAGATCTGTGAAAAGAAGGGGGGAAGTAAAGGGAAGTGATAAAAAAGGAAAAGGCTCATTCCTCTTAGCTATTTCTGATTTCTACATAACTTCCAACATCAGACATCTCTGCTTTTCAACTTTTCACTCAGCTCTGAGGTGTGTATGTGAGTTTGTGAGAAGCTTCTTATGAACCTGTGGGCTGTTAGTGTGGGGCAAGGAAAAAGAGCTTTGTATTAGGAATCAGAACACCTGGGTCCTATTAAGGTTTCTGTCTAGATTTGTGTATGCACCTGTGAAGTGAGTCATACAGATTAAAATGCTTTTCAAACTAGATCATGAATCAATTTGGGTATAGAAAAAGTGGTATTTTATAAAAGGAAAATAGGAAAGGTCAATGCATTGAATATGGTAAGGGTAAGTATTGCTTTGTGAAACGTTTCCATTATGTATATTTATGGAGTATTAGTTGCAATGCAAAATATATTTTTCACAATGAGTTTGGTTTTCTGTCCTAAAATTTAGTGGCTTAAAAGAACAGCCATTTTAGTAGAGTTCATGGTTTTGTGGGTCAGGAGTAGCTGGTTGATTCTTCTGCTCCATGTGCTATTGACTAGGATCACTTGGAGGTATTTAGCTGATAACAGGCCTGGTGTGGAGGGTACAAGTTGTCTTTACTCATTTGCCTGGTGTTTTGGTAGTGGTGGCTGGCAATCTTGGCTTAGCTGGGTTCCTCTCTTTCTCTGTGTGGCTTGGGGGCCTCTCCATGTGGTTTCCTCAACCTGGTAGTTGGACCTCTTAGATGGCAGCTCAGAGCTCCAAGAGACCAAGGCAGGAGCTGGCAGTCCTTTAAGGCTAGCCTGGAATCTGGTCAAAGGAGTCATAGTTTAGCCCAGATTTAAGGGGAGGGGACATAGACTCTTGTCTCCAAGAAACTGTGGCCACTTTTAATCTGCCACAATTATTGTAAAATAATTTTGAAAACTGTGACTGAATTTATCCAACCTTTTAATTCTGTTATTGCCCTTTGAAAGATGATTAATTTCAATAGTCTACTCTCCTGCACCCCGCCACAGGTACCCCTAACATTGGAAAATGTGTCAATTTTTGATTTCAAAGTGCAGAGTTTAATTTAAATATGTGTAGTATTTTTCCATGGAACTGTGAGTTTTAGGTTTTGTAGAAATAATTTAATGTCTAAAAATTTTTGTGGAGTCTTAAGATAAGTTTGCTACCTAACACTACCTAAAAACTCTATTTGACATTGAGTAAGAATTGCCTTCTTACAATGCCTGAAGATTACATTTGGATTTAATTACTTCTTCCCTTCACATACAGGCAGTCTGAAGCTGTTATTTATTTATTTATTTTGGCTGCGTTGGGCCCTCGTTGCGGTGCGCGGGCTTCTCATTGCAGTGGCTTCTCTTATTGTGGAGCACGGCGCGTGGGCTTCAGTAGTTGTGGCACACGGGCTTAGTTGCTCCGCAGCATGTGGGATCTTCCCAGACCAGGGCTCGAACCCGTGTCCCCTGCATTGGCAGGCGGATTCTTAACCACTGCGCCACCAGGGAAGCCTGAAGCTGTTATGTTTTTGTTGAAATCTGAAAAAGTGAGAAATCTGCTCCCACCAACCCCCATTCCACCCCTCAGTAAAGAAAACAAAACCATTAAACGTTTTTGTTAAAAACCTACAAGTTGTTATCACAAGGAAAAATCTTTGTAACTATTTATGGTTATGGATGTTAACTAGACTTACTGTGATGATCATTTTGCAATATATACAAATACTGAATCATTACGTCTTACATCTGAAGCTAATATAATGTTACATGTCAATCATACCTCAAAAGAAAGCATTAATTCTTGTAAAATGCAGGTTTTGTGGTGTACTGTATCTTTAGGTGACAGAGTGGTTTCCAGAAGAGGACTATTCCCTGTGACAGAGCTGTAGGGATTTGTGGAAATGTCCCTGTCAGAATATCTGCCCATATTTGGAATATTAATAGCACTTTCTTAAGATATAAGCAAAAGGATTTATCTTCTCATACCCTTGGCTATTTAGAATCCCAGATGTTGAAGCAGTGTTTGGGTGTAACCCCTGGCTTTTGGGGAATGGGTTGGGCTGGTTGTTTGACCAGTTATACTGCAGAGTCATTTTTCTTTGCCTCTGTCTGCAGACAAATGTCCTGTTTTTCAGATAAACCACATTCATCTTAAATGCTCCTCCACCGCAGGCTATTTTTTTCCCACCGAGGAAGACATGATGGTGGTCAAGATTTCCTTCAAAGCAATTAAGGAGGAGAATGTGAAAAATGATAAGAGCTTTAGAATGAAATTCTGTGGGTTTAGATGCCAGTATTTAAAAATAACTATTTAGACCCACCCCCAAATGAAATGGGAATGGGAGAACTTATGTGTATTTTAAACTTATAAACAGGCATATGAGGATAAATGGTTTATAAGTTATAGATGCTTAGTTACACCAAAATATCAATTTTTGGAATAATATTATATATACATACATACCTATGTACATACTTTGTGTATGTGAACATATATCAAACCCTGATATTGGTAGTCCCATCGCATTGCATTTCTTTTTTCTTTTTTTTTTTTTTTTGTGGTACGCGGCCTCTCACTGTTGTGGCTTCTCCCCGTTGCGGAGCACAGGCTCCGGACGCGCAGGCTCAGCGGCCATGGCTCACGGGCCTAGCCGCTCCGCTGCATGTGGGATCTTCTCGGACCGGGGCACGAACCTGTGTCGCCTGAATTGGCAGGCGGACTCTCAACCACTGCGCCACCAGGGGAGCCCCACATTGCATTTCTTGATGAACTTATATAACTATTGAGACAATAAAAAAAAATTGTTCTTAACGTTTCCTGTACCTGATTCTCTCATATATGTAATGAATCATTAGGAAATCTGCACGATGACCCACCCCAAAAGCTAATGATCCTTCCCCTTTAACTTGAGATTACATGATCACATTAAGTAACCACTGGGTCAAGTAATCTCCATTGAAAGCACTCCAAGGAGTGCTATGGTATATAAACTATATTTATATCTATAATTTTAATTCTACTTGACTGTTGTGCTGCATAAGGAAAGACACTTCAAAGATTACATTTTTCCCAATACAACAGTTTTGGTGGGCTCTTTGCACTTCTCTCCATCCCAGGTCTCCCAGTAACACTGAGACTACTATCACTACCACCTCCACCACCATCACCACTGTATAAACTTCCAAGTCTTTCAATTTTAAATATCTAGTTATTGCAGAAAAGCAGTCTACCCTATTTCCACAAGGAGGGGTTTCACTCTAAATATTTCACTATTTCTCTCTGCACCCTGAAATCCAATTTCAGGTCAGTCTTTAGGCAGATGAGAGCCAGTGCCAGTCTGTGTCCTGTCCCACAGACTGTGAGAGAAGGTGGCCCTCTGCCCATGTAGTAGGGTGGAAGATAGGGCCTTCAAATCTAGGTCAGTCCTCATCAGTGGAGACTATGAAATTGCTGGTTCCTATTATTAGGATACTCTGTTAGAGAGAAAAAACCCCCAAAAAAACATTGAATAAAAGAAAACTTTATAAACCAGTTCCATCATTTCTAAAGCAACCCATTAGAAATTTCTATTTCTTAGGACTCTTTTTGGATAAAACTCCATGTTTAATTTGAGACCACATTTATTTTTACTCTTATATAGTAGAACATGATAGGCACTAGGGGTTAGAGGGTATACCCAAGGACTAATATAAGTTAAAAAAAATTTTTTTTTTTTTACAGTGGAAACTTGTGGACATTTGTGGTTTCAATTTATGAGTCTTGAAAGATCTTGATAAGAAATAATTTGTAATTTTACTAAAGCCTAAATTTGATTTGCACAAAGTGAATGGCTGGGGTGGGAGATTTACTTACTTTTATAGTAAATTTAACCACTTGCTATTAATTGTGTGCCCCTAAATTCTTGCAGAGTAAAAAAGATGTTTTTCTTTGTCAACAATCAGTCTTGTGATTTTGACAGAAATGAAATTGTGGTTGAAATTTTTAAAAATGAAGAGGTCTAAGAAATTCTTGGTGGCAATTAGGAGTCTTGGCTAAATTAAAGACAAAAATGGCAGATTCATTGGCTGCTCAGATTTAATCTGTGAATAAACACATATGGAAATAAAGGAAGCAATTTCTGAAAGTATTTCATATGATGCTCCGGCTAGTATGAAAGCTGTTACCAGACTACTACATCTTATGGGTTGAAGTCATAGTGTGGTGTTCTGAAATTTGGGTGTTTATAAAAGTCTCAGACTTATGTCAATCTGTCTTGGGTTTACTTTGGTAACACTGTACAATGGTAATTAGCCCCAGTTCTGGAGTCAGGCTACCAGAGTTTGGATTTCTGTTCTGTAACGTGTGACTTTCAGCAAATTATTTAACCTCTTTGAGCTTCAATTTCTTCAAATGTAAAATGGTGATAATAAAAAATCTTCTGATAAGGTTTTTGTAAATTCAAATAAGGTAGTACTTGAAACATATATAGCATGGTGTCTGGCACATATTAAACACTCATTATATACATATTTAGTGGCTGCTGGCAGGTGACTGCTAAGGTAGAATGGTTGCCCTCTTAGGGTGTTGTTCAAATGAAACTGCATATACAATTCTGGAATTTAGTCTATTAATAGAAAACAGTAGGCACTACAGAGTAAGGAAGACTAGAAAGAAAAATCTGTTTCCCAAGTCTTTATCTCTAACCCCGACCTCCCCTGGAACTTGTCCTTTGAACTTCTTTCTTGTCTTTCCCTTTTATCTCAGTAACAGCAGCGCCATTTACTCAATTTAGTCCAAATTTACCCAATTTAGTCTAAAATCTAGGAGTTACTCTTGACTCCTTTATTTTCCTTAGTCCCCCATATTCCTGTCATTCTATTGGGTTGGCCAAAAAGTTCCTTCGGTTTTTAAGTAAAAAAAGACACACTTTCCATTTTCACCAAGAACTTTATTGAACAATGTATTCCCCATTTTGTTCCACTACCTTCTGCCATATTTCATGCAACTTCATAATGCCATCTTCCCAAAACTTTTTATCTTTTTGAGCAAAAAACCATTCCAGGTACCTTTTACAGTCTTCCAGGGAATTGAAATTTTTTCCATTAAGCATTTTGTAAAGACCAAAATAGATGGAAATCTGAAGGTGCAATGTCTGGTGAATACGGCAGATGAATCAGAACTTCCCAGCCAAGCTGTTACGGTTTTTGCCTGGTCATCAAAGAAACATGTGGTCTTGTGTTATCCTGATGGAAGATTATGTGTTTTCTGTTGACTAATTCCAGACCCTTTTCGTTGAGTGCTGCTTTCAGTTGGTCTAATTGTGGGTGGTATTTGTTGAGATTAATCGCTTGGTTTTTCAGAAGGAGAATATAATAGAGGACTCCCTTCCAATCCCACCATATACACATCGCCTTCTTTTGATGAAGACCGGCCTTTGGTGTGGTTGGTGGTGCTTCATTTCGCTTGCCCCGTGATCTCTTCCATTCCACATTATTGTACAGTATCCACTTTTCATCACCTGTCCCAATTTGTTTTAAAAACGGAATGTTTTTGTTATGTTTAGGTAGAGAATCGCATGGGGAAATACGGTCAAGAAGGTTTTTTTTGCTTAACTTATGTAGAACCCAAACATCAAAGCGATTAACAACCAAGCTGGTGCAAATGATTTTCAACACTTGATTTGGATATTTTGAGTATGTCAGCTATCTCCTGTGTGGTATAATGTCGATGCTTCTCAATTAACGTCTTGATTTGATCGCTGTCAACTTAAACTGGTCTACCCAACCGTGGAGCATCGTCCACGAGAAATCTCCAGCACGAAACTTCGCAAACCACTTTTGACACATTCGATCAGTCACAGTACCTTCTCCATACACTGCACAAATCTTTCAGTTGCGTTTTTACCTTTCTTGAAATAATAAAGCATAATATGCTGAAAATGTTGCTTTCTTTCTTCCAACTTCAATATTAAAATGGCTAATTCACCAATTTTGATAAGTTTTTTTTTTTTAAATGCACTCTGATATGACAGCTGTCACAATACAATCTAACAAAATTGTTTCGAATGAAGTTAAAGACAACTAAGGGCTACTAGAGCCATCTTATGGAAAAAACCAAAAGAACCTTTTGGCCAAACCAATACCTCCAAAATGTCCATTTACTTCTTTCTATGTCCACCACTATCTTCATTGTTCAAACCACAATTATTTGTCATCTTTATTACTGTAATAGGCTTTTAATTTAGTCTTTCTGCTTTCATGCTCCTTTGATCCATTCTCTACACTATAACCAGGTTGATCTTTTAAGACAAAATCAGATCACGTCATTCCTCTGTTTAAAACTTAATTACAGTGGCTTCCTGTCTTGCTTATAACAAAGTCAACTTCTTAGGCTCATCAAAGCTAAGATGTTCTGCTTCTTTCTCTAACCACAACCTTTTGTCCCTCCCCTTTTTTTCACACTGGGCTTCCAGTTATTTTAGTGCTGTCTGTCTGTCTGGAAACCCTTCCCCCACCTTGCTCTTCCTTGTCATTCAGTTTTCTACTGGAGATCTTCCCTGACTACCCACTCTAAAGGAGCCTTTCTCTGTATTATCTGCTGGGCTTAATTCTCTGCATAGCACTTAATGATCATTTAATGTTCTTGTTTATTTGATTATTTATCTATATCTCCTCACTAGAATATCAGTTCTATAAGGGCAGTACATGTTCTTGGTCATTGCTGAATCTCCAGTGTATTGAGTAGTAGAGAAGATCTCAATAAATATTTGTTGAGTTAATGAGTGATTGATTCCTTTTTTTTTTTCTTTTGGCTGCACGGCGGCTTGTGGGATCTTAGTTCCCCGACCAGGGACTGAATCCGTGCCCTCAGCAAAACGTGGAGTCCTAACCACTGGACTGCTAGGGAATTCCCAAGTGATTGATTCCTAAAAGCTTGTTTGTGAAGTACCGGATTTATGGTAAAATAAAAAGAAAAATCTTTTATATAGAAAATATATTTCATAAGGTTACCAGCAGTACTTCGGGTAGCGCTGTTTATTCTGTGATGTCCTTTTTACATTTTTATGTTAAAATGCCCTTTTGTGAAATGATAGTGATATATTCAATTATATAGTTTCAAAATATATTCTTGGCAGCATAAATAATTGGGAAGCACTGTTGTCCCATACTTCTATTTTTTTATTTTATTTTTTAAAGAATCAATTATTTATTTTTTTGGTTGCGTTGGGTCTTCGTTGCTGCATGCCAGCTTCCTCTAGTTGCCGCGAGTGGGGGCTATTCTTCGTTTCGGTGCATGGGCTTCTCACTGCAGTGGCTTCTCTTGTTGCGGAACACGGGCTCTAGGCACGCGGGCTTCAGTAGTTGTGGCACGTGGGCTCAGTAGTTGTGGCTCGCGGGCTCTAGAGCACAGGCTCAGTAGTTGTGGCACATAGGCTTAGTTGCTCCGCAGCATGTGGGATCTTCCCCGACCAGGGCTCGAACCCATTTCCCCTGCATTGGCAGGTGGATTCTTAACCACTGCACCACCAGGGAAGTCCCTGTCCTATACTTTTAGATTGGAAATTTTCTTTGACTTTTAAAGATTTGTGGTTCACTGAAAATATAGAAGCACTGTGTAGGTGTTCTTGGGAGGGAGTTTTGCTAAGAATTCTTAGTAAGTAAAGTTCAGTCAATCAAATGTTATTATATTCTTCAAATTCTCCTGGGAAATAAATTGTCAGGTTCCATTTAAAGATTATATTGTTTGAATATGTCACGTTAAAGTGAAATGTGACATAAGAATCTATCGATAATAATTAAAAGGAAATAAAAATAGTGAACCTCTTTTAATATTTTTTAGGTAATACATTTAGCAATGTTTCTTTGAATAACTTTGTCCATAATGAAAACTAAGTAAAATTGCGAGTGTTTTATTTTCATTAAAACTGATCAACTCTTAAAAAAGCAACCCAATTTGTATTGTCACAAGTGGACAGTTTTTTTCTTCCACTGTCCATTAAGAACTGAAATGGACCTGAGATGTCACCTGTAACAAACTACCTGGCGTTTCAGATAAGGAAACTGATGGTCAAAGGACATACATTTTTTGGTAGGCCTAGGATTAGAATTCCCATCTCTTTATTCTCCGGCTCCTGAACTTTACTCTGTGGCACTAATTATTTTAGGGAGACAAGTCTTAAGAAATTTCTCTTTTTGGAGTACGGTATAGATTGCTTTAAAATCTTATTTTATCAGTATTTTCTTTTCTTTTTTTAAATATTTATTTATTTCGTTGCACCGGATCTTAGTTGTGGCAGGTGGACTCCCCAGTTGCAGCATGTGAACTCTTAGCTGTGGCATGCATGTGACATCTAATTCCCTGACCAGGGCTTGAACCCTGGCCCCCTGCATTGGGAGTCTTAACCACTGTGCCACCAGGAAAGTCCCAGTATTTTCATTCATATGAAATGAGGAGATGTATTTTTAAGTAACATTCAGGGAAGATATTCCACATTCAATCTTGTGACAGCTGGCTTCTTAAAGGCTGTGCAAAGCTCTAAAAGTGGTACTTATGCTTTTAATTTTTGTCAAGTTAAGATTTAAAATTAAACAAGAAAATCATAGACATTTTATTTTTGTTATTCCTGTATTAAAGAATCTTTACACATGAAAAGATGAGACATTTGTAAAGTAAGCCTAATTCCTCTAAAAATAAGGGTAGTTTTGATGGTTGTGATCTAAAAAGACACAGGTTTTAAAAAAGCAGGAATAAGTTTTATATTTTTAAATCATTTCAGAAAGACCATTAAAATTTAATAATACAAAAATTTTATGCTAATAAAACCAACATGTAGTAGAAAATTTATAAAGCAGATCAATATAAAGTCAAAATGACACATAATTCTACTTTCCAGAGAATCCAGTAATAACATTTTGGTATGTTTCTTTCCAGTCTTTTTTCTGTGTATATACGGCATATATATATTTTTTAACATAGTCAAGATTATACTCTACATTCTTTTTGTTGGATTGTTTTGCTTTTTTCACTTAAGATTATATCATGAATATTTTCCTCTGTCCTTAAAAAGTCTATGAAAACATTTTATAGTAGCTTCATAACATTCTTCTGTAATTTATTTAACCATTATTCTATTTTTCCTTATTTAGGGATATAATACATTTTTGCTATTAATGTGAAAGGAATAACTAGGTATACACATCTTTGTTCATGTTCTATTTTATCTATTATAGTTGCCTATAAAGTGGAATTGGTGACACGTTGCCACAAAGCTTTCTAGAAATGTACTAATATATGAAAATACTTGTTTTATTGCACGCTTAACAAACTGGTTGTGTTTGAAGAGAACTTTGCTATTATTTTGGGTTTGGAAGCATTTGTTGAAAAGGTTAGTCTACATGTTTGTTGTGCTATCCGTAAACATTTATTTAACTATTTGGCGTTAGCTATCTAGGTGCTTTTAGTGGCAGACTAACCACATGATTAGATAAAGTAGATAGAATATTTACTTATCTATCTTTCCAAGAGCAAACTATTCTGACCCACTGATCTTGATTCAACTATTTGAATTAGAAGAAAGTTAATGAAGGTTAATAATTCAAATTGACTGCTTTTCCCTAAAGTGAAGAATAGGATTGAAATAAATTGCTTAAAAAATTGATTGAAAGAGTCTTTTAGTGGTTACTCGGTAGCTAACTTTGTGTGTGTGTGTGTGTGTGTGTGTTTGAGAAAAATTGGGTGGAGGAGAAAAAAAGCATGAAAGGCTGAGGAAAGGAACGTGCTGTGAATTAAAAAAGCTGCTGCCTTTATTTGGAAAAACATGTCTTTTGTCTCTACCTGATTGACTCTGAAAGAACAATCACACATGAGCCCTGTTTACTGAAATAGCATTTTTGTATCTGTACCTGCTGAAATGAACTGTTACCTAAGTACATTTTAAGTAATACACTTTTTGAAAGTTGTGTTGACTGATTATGAGTAAAAAAACCAAAGTTTTGATTGTTAGATGCAAAGTGTCACTTCTCAAAAATAAGTAGCTTTTTAAAAATCTTTGAAAGTGATATGGCTTTAATTTGATTGAATATTTGAGTATTGCAGGCTTTTATCGTCCCTTAATGACATAGAATATACTGTATCTGTTAAAAAACAAAGTTTTAAATCTAGCTGTTTTGGTACCACGATTAGTTTTTTGTTAAAATTCAAAAATAGGAGTCAACAAAATATGTTAGGCATGTGTGAAAGTTCATTTATTTTTCACAAGGCCGAGTGCATGTTAGCTTTCATATCATGTTTCCCAGAGATGTAATTTTAAGAAATGTGGTAACAACGAAGTGATAATCATGTCATGTGCTGAGGACTCTATTAGACTTTACTAGAATTAAGTTTTAATCTTCCCATTGCCCTGAAAAGCATGTAATGTGTAAACCGAGGGACACATAGGTTAAGAACCAGCCCAAGGTCATGCAGGAAGTCAAGCAGGGGTTCCAAGTCACTTCTGTCTTGCTACCTTTACAATCTTGCTACTTCCCTTTACAACCTTGCTACTTAGCATGGCCCACGGACCAGAAGCAATTGGCAAAATCTGGGAACATAAAGGAATGCAAAATCTTGACCATAAAGACTTGCTGAATCAAACCTTTATTTTAACAAGATCACTCAAGCGATGTGTATGTATATTAAAGTTTGAAAAGCACCATACTCCATCCCATATTAAAAGTTACATGGAGGTTTTGAAATTTGTTCTAAGGATTATTCCTGGTGTTACTTTAGTTCATGTGGGTTATCTATTAACATTTTCCATGAGAGGAGGAGGCAAACCGTTGAATTAGTCAGTGTCTCCCCTGCTTCAAATTGCTATTCTGCTGCTGCTTTGATTCAGATCTTGTTTAATCCAGAGGAACAATTGACTACTTCTGCTTGTGGACATTTGGTCAAAGTCCCAATCAGCCAAGTATAGCTCTGTTTTTAATAGCCTTTACTCATGGACTGAACACATCAAATTTATAGTACATGGCTTCATTCTAGATAGGATTTTCCAAACTAAAGAGAAAAATGCTAAAAAAAACAAAAAGCATTTTCAAAGGAAACTTGAAATCCTTTGGAATACTTGATGTTTCAGATGGTTAGTAAGGAATGAGGGATTTGTATAAATTGGTCTTTACTAATTTCATTTAGTGAGCATAATTATTCTGTCATGGGGCAAAGATAGGTAAGAAAAAAGCAAGGCTAACTTAGTAGAACAGCACTGTCAGGTAGAAATATAATGCAAGACATAAAATTAAAAAATTTCTAGTAGCCACATTAAAAAAGTAAAAAGAAACAGTTTAAATTAATCTTAATATATTTTATTTAACCCAGTGTAGCTAAGTATTATTTCAACATGTAATCAATACAAAATTTATTACTGAGATATTCTGTATTTTTTTTGTACTAAGTCTTGAAAAATTCAGTATGCATTTTATATTTACAGTGTCTCAGTTTGGATGCTAAATTTTTCGCAGTTAAAAGGTGAAATGTAGTGCAATGAAAACAAAATTGTGTTTAATGGAAAAATATTTTACCTTTTGGTTTTAAAATTTAAGCTAATTAAAATTAAATAAAAATTCAGTTCCTTCAGTCACAGTATGCAGAATTCAGTATCACATGTTGGATTGTGTTTTTTTTTTTTAATTTATTTACTTTATTATTTATTTATTTTTGGCTCGTTGGGTCTTCGTTGCTGTGCGGGCTTTCTCTAGTTGCCGCGAGCGGGGCTACTCTTTGTTGTGGTGCACGGGGCTTCTCATTGTGGTAGCTTCTTTTGTTGCAGAGCGTGGCTCTAGGTGCGCGGGCTTCAGTAGTTGTGGCACGTAGGCCCAGTAGTTGCGGCTCGCGGGCTCTAGAACACAGGCCCAGTAGTTGTGGCTCACGGGTTTAGCTGCTCTGCAGCATGTTAGATCTTCCCCCATGGGGGCTTGAACCCATGTGTCCTGCAGTGGCAGGTGAATTCTTAACCACTGGGCCACCAGGGAAGCCTTGGATTGTGTTTCTAACGTAAGTGATTTCACACTTATGGACTTGGTCACCATCCAGATGGTTAGTAAATGAATGCCACTGGAGGTTGTGGTCTGTTTATATAAATATTTGCACAGAGAATAAAGAGGGAATAAAAAAAGCTATTTAGGTCATAAAGCGTTTACTGATTATCCTCCATTCTACCCTTCCTGCAGTTGGAATTGATTTACCTGTCTTTTTATTTATTTATTTATGTTTGGCTGTGTTGGGTCTTGACACATCGAACCGTGTCCCCTGCATTGGCAGGCGGATTCTTAACCGCTGCACAAGGAAAGCCTTTTACCTTTTATTAGTAGTTCAGAATCAGTTTCTTAAATCCTTTAACCCCCACTAAATTGTAAGGCTAGCTTCAAGAGTTAGGGTTCTTCCAATTTTTTCCCTATGGCATTAGATGCTTACTTCAGAGCGCTTCGTACTTTTCAGAAAAGTGAGGAAGTCTGACAATTAGTGTGTCAAGCAGGATAGTCTGAGTGGGCTAGTTTGGCCCAGAGGTTTTAAAACTTTACACGTGTACCTGGATCACCCGGGAACTTGCTAAAAATACCAATGTATGGGCCTCACCTTTCTAGGTTCTGATTCACAGGTTTATAGTGAGACCGTGGACACTTCTGTATTAAATAACTTGTTTTAAGTGTTTCTGAAGTTCAAAAACGTTTGGGGACCACAAGACTCAGCATTTGACTCTTAAAGGCTGCGAGTTCGAATTAAGACATGTGCTGCTGTTGCCACGCGATCGATTCTACCCGGGCTGAGTTTTCCCAGGCGGCTGCTGCTTTTCTGCAGATGGGTTTTCAGGCTGTTAAACCCCATCCCCGAAGACTGCCCAGACTCCGTCCCTGTCCCAAGTCCTGTTAAGGCGACCTGGGCTGGCCGAGGTAGACAGGGCCATGTGACTGATAAGCCGGTTGCCTTTCGGAGCGGCCATTTTTGAGGCGGGCACCCATCCTCGTGCCCCGTAAGCCAGGAGTGTGTGTGGGGGAACTCCGTTACCAGGACTCAAGATGGCCACCGCGCCCGCTAGCCAGGCCGCTAGCCCGCGCGCCGGCACGAGACGCGCGGGCGGCTTGCAGTTGCCCGAGGCGGCCTGGGCTAGTCTCGGGTCGCGGGCCCGTGGCGGAGCGCCCGCCCCTTCCGGGCTCGGCCAATCAGCGCGTGCGGCCGGCTCAGCGGGGGCCGCCCGCGCGCCGGGTATGTGAGGACGCGCTCCCCGTCGCTGAGTGCCTGAGCCCAGGAGCAGTGGCTGTGGTACCTGCTGCTGCCGCCCGTGCGGACGCAGAGCATCGGACGCGAACGCTGTTGCGTGGGGCAAGAAGGTGAAGCCATGACGGCCATCAGGTAATGAGACAGAGCGGCAGCCAAAACTGCGCGCTTGCTGGGCATTAGCCTCCTGGCTGCCGGAGAACTGTCGCCCCTTCTCTTGGGTGTTGTGGAGCCTCCCAATGCCACCGGTCCCCCTCATGTTGGAGGCTCTCTCTGCACTTTTCATATGGTCATTTCTGCCTTCCTCAGAAGTTTTGGGGGCTGAGGCACATGGCGGAGCCCTGCGAGCAGCCGCACCGCTGAGGTGACCCTTACCCAGATTACAGGGTTTGAAGCTTGCAGGTGAGCGTAGTGGGTTTCTCGTGAAAATGTAGCTATTTTCCCTCCCCCGGGATAGCCCGAGGCTTGGGGAAGTGTGACGTGCACAGGGCGTGTCCATGTCCGCGTGTCATGCCCTCTGACAACTTCGTTGGTGGCCCAGTGCAGACCTGCAAAGTTGGCCCTTTGATGCAGGTAGATTGCCCCCAGGTTGTGAAATTGTGTGTCCCAAAAATGTTTGCTTATGACTGGAATTAGTACTCTGGTTCCCCAGGTACCATTTGTTTACCTACTTTTATCTGAGAGTCACACGCAATGTGGGTTTCATTAGGTGGTAGGTATACAATGAGAGCAATAAAAGAGAGCCTTCCTTCAATTGCTCTTCCAGAGTTTGGAAGGTTCTTTTTTGGTAATGGCGACAGGATAATGGCCCTGTCCAATGTCTGCGGGTAGCACCGACTGAATGTTTACCTTATGCTGATGAAACTATAAAAAGAGGTAAATTGCCTTATTTACTCAGTGTTCTGAACTGCCTCTTTTAAAGTAGACCTTGGCCTTCATTGTCCCAGAGAAAGGGAGGCCCCAGCACAAATGTGAAGAGAATAAAATTAAATTTTGGTTTGTGAGCTTCCAGCAGCCTAAGTCGTGGTGATTTAATGGTTTCTCAGTGGTGAATTTGACTACACAGTGTTTAAGAAATGACTTGAGAACCTGACTCTCAGGGAAGTTAAAGTAAGACGTAACTGTGCTGAACTGGGATGCAGTTTCTCTTAAATTGCGTAGTTCTGTAAACACAAAGAGTATTTACCTCATTATGCAGAAGGAGGAATTGGGGTACTGAAATGTGGAGATCAACATGGAAAGATTTCACAATAAATTGTATTGGGACATATAAGTCTAGCTTTTAATGCTAACAGTATTTTACGATGAATTAGGATTATGCTGTTAAACCTAGTCAGTGCTCCCTCTCCCCACTCCCAACTCCCATCATTGTACCCGGCTACTAATTAGGAGTGTGGGTCAAATACTGTCTATGTTAAGGGACACTTCTTATGTGGACTCGATATTAATCCATCATCATATTCCTGGCTTCTCTTCAGTGGAGAAAAACCCAAATATAAAGCTTCTGCCGCTCGGCCAGTGACAGTAGGATGTATTTTTTAAGGTAGGGGTTGAATGGTGGTTGTATGAAAATTCAAAGGTTAATACCAGCCTTATTTGACTTGTGGAAGGATAGATAACTACTAATAGTTACATTTATCCTTGTTTCTTCAGATGTTAGTCTACATTTTACATAGACTTCAACTATAGTGACATGACTCAAAAATAGATTTTTAGATATTATCTAAACCCAGCTACCACATTTATACCTGAGGAAACTGAGACCAAGAAGACTTGAGTGCCTTGTGCAAAATCAGTTAGTGGCAGAGTTAGGAACTGAATCCAGATATCCATTATACAGTGCTCTGCATGATACCTTTATAAAAACAACATACTACTTAAATTTCCTGAAAAAGCTGCTTCTGTGAACAAAAATTTTAGAGTATTCTGAGAGACAACTGTAGTAACTCTCTTGCTTTCCTGTAGTCCTCCAAGGAACTTAATGACTTAGGTTTAGGAGTAGGCAGGGAGACTACTGAAGTTGAAGCAACTCTATATATGTGGTGACAGTTTTAAAATGGTTTGGTAATCCTACAGATACCAGCTGGTTCCCAGTGAGGACTGCATTTAATGCAGTTTTGTCATACCTTTAGTTTTCACGTTTGTGATGTTAGGCGTATACCCATTTTGTACCCAGTTTAACGGTAGCCGAAAGGATGGGTACTGCTTACTTGCTTTTAATACTGGTGAGGAGAATGATCAAGGTCACCAAGCTATCAAAATCTGACTTCGTGTCCATTGTTGTTTTTTATACCACACTTAAAATAATTGCTGCTAAATATAGTAATATGTGACTCCTCGCAATGACTACCACAGAATACATCAATAGGATTGGAAACCGGTGAGGGCCAGTGGTCAACACACCTAGGTTCTAATTGAGGGTATTTTTCTGAGTTACTGATCTTCTTTTTCTCTTTTTTCCTTCTCTGGACATTTGTTTAATGAAATACTCAGTGATGGTGATACAAATATGTATTCCTCAGCGTTGCTGGTTAGATATGAAAGTGTTCTTATATTTTAAGATGTTTTATAAATGGAGTATTCTCTTCTTGTTGAAAGCAATTTGGTCCCCTTAGAGAATGGTGTCGTCTGAAAATAAATGTTTAAATCTTAGATATTTTAAACAGGAAGTGAACTGACCTAATTCCCTCATTTTACAGTTGAAGAAGCTGAAGCCAAGAGATACTATGATTTGTTAAGGTTCACACAAGTAGTTGCATATCTTGAACTAGAACCCAGCTCTCTAGATACCTAGTTCAGTGCCCTTTCCAGTGTAGCATTCAGCTATTAGGAATTCCTAAATATGATTTAAATCAAAAGAATTAAAAAAAAATTTTAAATCTTTGAATAAGTTTGGCTGGAGAATTTGACTGTCTCTTTGACTTTTACTATTATTTGTATTCTACTCTACTACACCATTACTAATGAAGAGTTTACAGCCTGTAAAACCGATTATCAGATTATGTATATCAGATTCCAGCTTGTCTTCATGTGAGAAATGATAAAACATTTTTAATTGCCCCAACAGGAAAGTTGACCCTTGAGTTAAAATTCAGGAGACATAGGAAAATGTAGAATGTCAGGACTAGAAGAGAATCTTAGAGAGCATTTTACTCTTCTTTTTTTCTCTTAATTTTTTTTTTAAATTTTATTTATTTTTGGCTGCATTGGCTCTTAGTTGCTGTGTGTGGGCTTTTCTCTAGTTGTGGCGAGTGGGGGCTATTCTTTGTTGTGGTGCAGTGGCTTCTCTTGTTGCGGAACACGGGCTCTAGGTACGTGGGCTTCAGTAGTTGGGGCACGCGGGCTCAGTAGTTCTGGCTCGCGGGCTCTAGAGCACAGGCTCAGTAGTTGTGGCGCACGGGCTTAGTTGCTCGGTGGCGTGTGGGATCTTCCCCGCCCAGGGATCGAACCCTTGTCCCTTGCATTGGCAGGTGGATTCTTAACCGCTGCACCACCAGGGAAGTCACCATTTTACTCTTTTTCTTTCTCTATACTGGACCTTGAGGCCCAAAGTGAAGTGATATATCCTAGTTTGGCAATGATAGAGCTTAAGAGAGAATTTAGGTCTCCTAACCTCCTACATTATGCACTTTTCACTGGGCCAACAGTATTTCAAAATACTCCTATGAATATTGCCTTCCTGACATGAATGTCTCATCTGGTTTTGGGCATTGCTTACAGCTTGAGTTTGTGCCAGGGAAGACTGGGAAAATGAGGTAGGGAGACAGGGAGAGCGTTCGCTGTAGAGCTGAGGAACCCAATTCTTTGGCTTTCCCAGACAGGTCAGGTTTGGTTTAAGACTATTCTGGGACTTGACATGACTGCCCTACATGATAATTCTGTAACCACTTCTGTGGGTTAAGTCTACATTGGGAAATTTATGTGGGCTGTGGGTGGGGTCCTAGGGTATTTTTCTCCTAACACTCAAGACTTTGAGGTACATCCAGTAGGATCTGCCAAGCCACTCAGATGGAGAACATTCATATCGAGACTAAATTCTGGCTAAGACTGAAACTGCCTTGTTTTGTTGATTTGGTTTCTTTAGAGCCTTTAAACAGAATTTTCAAACTCACTTTCAGGACTTGTGTCTTAAGAATTATAAATTTCATATTACTGTACAAACTTTTTTATGGCATGAGACTTCTTAGTGAGGCTAATGAATTTTTAAAATAAAATGAAATTGTTTCGTTTATGAAATATTTTGAAGAACTAAAGCAGGAACCCTTCCTTTGGAGAACTGCAATGTCAGCTGTTAATACTTATTTATAAATAGGTCATCTGTGTTTGAAAAAGCATACAAGGTTTTCTAATTCCAAATCTTTCCAGCCACAGTATTGCTATATTAAGCAGAACTGTCAAAGATGAAATGGAACCAAAATGTCTAGACTGTTTAAATGTTAACCCTTTCCTGTAACATTGGTTAACAATCACGCCTATTTACCTCTTCGTACCTACTCGGTTTTAAAACGTTATTTAAAAAAATACTGTAATAAAATGTAAGTCTGAATTCTTATTTTCACATAGCATAGCTGGCTTATAAATAGGATGACCATATGTCCCAGTTTGTCCAACACAGTCCTGGATCATGCCTTTTATCCTGGCATAATTATTAATAGCTCTTCCTTTATTCTCAAAAGTATCCCATTTGGATAATAAATTATCTAGTCACCTACTTACACACTATAATAATTTTGTTGTAGTAGATTTTGGTTGTTGAAATGTTACTTGAAATACGACCATAAGATGATGGAATATTAGCTTATTTTGGCTAGATTTGGATATTTTTCATTGGTCGGACATTTTTATTGTGTTGAGAGTTCTTACTGTCTCAGAGTAGTATATTGAACAAGAAAGCACATGATTTGAAGTTAAGCATCATTTATTTGTTGTCTGACCTTCGGCAGGTTATAGAACTTTGCTGAACCTTTTGTTTCTCTTAAACAGATAATAGCAATACCTATACTACAGAGTTATTGTGATGATTTAAAGGCAATAACATACATAAAAATGCTTTATAAGCTGCAAATTGCTATGTAAATGTTAGTCATTAGTATGTCTCACATGTGCTCCTGAAAGTTGAATTTTAAATTAATGATTTTATCTTGTTTAGGGAACCTTGCTATTTAATAGCACAATCTTTTAGAAGTGTTCTTACTGTAATGGGGAGCAGGGAAATAATAGTTGGAGATATATGTGTCTTTGAGGTTTTCTGGGAAGGAGGGGCAGGAGTTTCAGCATATTTGTATGCTGAAAAGAATGATCCAGTAGAAAGTGAAAAAACAGATGATGCTGGACAGAGGGAAGAGATTATTTCCTTGAGTTTGCAAGAAGGCATGCCAGTATGCACAGGCTTAAATGGAAGGACTGGCCTTATATAGCCTAAGGGACACAAATATTTTCCTAGTTTGTTTACTTTAAAAAAAAATACCAACAGTATAATTCATATATAGTAAAATCACAGATCCTAAGTTCACTGTATTTTGGGGAAGAAAAAAGTATTTGTGTAAAACACCACCCAGAACAACTTACAAGACATGTTCATCTCCTAGAAAGTTCTTTCCTGTCTCTTTTCTTTTTTAAAAAATATTTATTTATTTATGTATGTATTTATTTATTTTGGCTGCACCCGGTCTTAGTTGCTGCATGTGGGCTTCTTAGTTGCAGCATGCCGACTTCTTAGTTGCTACATGCCGACTTCTTAGTTGCTACATGCGAACTCTTAGTTGCCGGCATGCATGTGGGATCTAGTTCCGTGACCAGGGGTTGAACCCGGGCCCCCTGCATTGGGAGCCCGGAGTCTTACCCATTGGACCACCAGGGAAGTCCCTTCTGCCTCTTTTCAATCAGTCTCATTCCCTGCACCATCCAGGCAATCATTTTCTGGCTTCTATTAGTAGAGATTAGTTTTGTATATTCTATAACTTCACATAAATGGAATCATACAGTAAGTACTATTTGCGTCTGATTACTTTTATCTGATTACTGTCGTTCAGTAACAATTTTGATGTTCATCCATTTTGATGTGTGTGTTAATAGTTTGCTCCTTTTCACTGCTGAGTAAGATTCCATTATATGGATATAGCAACAATTCTGTTGATGGACTTTGGCTTGTTTTCAGGGTTTGATTATTGTAAATGAAGCTGCCATGAACATTCGTGTGGACGTGGGTAAATGCCCAGGTGTGGAATTGCTGTGTTCTAGGGTAGATGTATGTTTAACTTCAGAAACCACCAAACTGTTTTCTAAAATAGAAAACAAGATACTTTAAACATTCAGTGTTATAAGAGTTCCAGTTACTCCACTTTCTTGACAGTGTTTGGCATTTTTGATTTTAACCATTCTGATGGACGTGTAGTTACATTTCATTGCAGTTTTAGTTCATTGATTGCTAATTGATTACAGACCATTTGCTTATCTTTTCTTTAGAACTGCCAGTTCAGGTCTTACCCATATTTGTAAGTATGGTATTTGTAAATATAAGTTGTCTTTTTGTTGCTGATTTGTAATTCTTTTGATACTTCAGATATAAGCTATTTGTTAGATATTACAAACAAACATACATACCTTCCTATGTAGCAAATATTTTCTCCCTGAGACATGTCTTTTCATTTTCGTGTGTCTTTTGGGAGCAGAAGTTTTAAAATTTGAAATTGAATTCATTGATTGATTTTGTTTATTACCTTTTGGGTTCTTAGAAATCTTTCCTTCTTCCTTATGTTTTCTTCTGGAAGCCTTGTAGTTTCAACCTTCACATTTAGGTCTAAGATCCATCTTAAGCTGATTTTTTGCTACGGTGTAAGGGTTTCCTCAAAAGGATTTTCAGTCAACAGATTAGATAGATGTAGGACTTTTCCTGGACTCACTGCTCTCATCTGTTGACCTATTTGTATATTGTTACACCAATACCACACTTTCTTAATTATTGTAGCTTTGTAAGCTTGGTGCTGTTTCTTTAAATTTTTGATAGAATTTAGCAGTGAAGCCAACTGGGCCTGGAATATTTTTTGGATGAAGGGGTGAAAGGTTTTAAATTACAAATTTCAATTTCTTATTAAAGAAATGATAAATGAGTATTCAGATTTAACATTTTTTCCTGTGTCAGTTTTGCTAAGCTGCATTTTTAAAGAAATTTTTTCAGAATTGTTGGATTGTTAAAAAGATGTTCATAGTATACTATTACTGCCTGTAGGAACTGTTTTATGTCCCCTTTTTCATTCCTGGTATTAGTACTCCTCCCATGCCTTTTTTTTTTTTTTTTTAACTTTTTGGGATCAGTCTTGTTAGGGGTTTATCAAATGTATTAATCTTTTCAAAAGCCCAGATTTGGGTTTTGTTGAACTTCTATTTTGGTAATAGTTTTCTGTTTCATTCATTCATTCATTTATTTAATCTATTTGGTTTATTTTTGCTGTCATATTTTTATTTTCTTGCTTCTGCTCTTTGGGATTTAATTTACTCTTTTTCCATTTTGTTTTGAGTTAGAAGTTTAGACCATTGATTTTAAACCTTTGTTGTTTTCTAACGTGCATTTCATATATAAAATGTTCCCCTCTCAGTACTTTTTTAACTAAGTAGTTGTGGTGCACGGGCTTAGCTGCTTTGCAGCATGTGGGAACTTCCTGGACCAGGGTTTGAACCTGTGCCCCCTGTGTTGGCAGGTGGATTCTTAACCACTGCGCCACCAGGGAAGCCCTACATGTGTTTTTAAAGTCTTTAATTTCACTCAGCAATATTTTGAGGCTTTCAGTGTAGTTGTTTTACACATCGTTTATTCAGTAAATGAATATTGCAGTTGTTGGGTGTATTGTTCTATAAATACCAATTAGTTTAATTGTTTTATTTACTTAATTATTAACTAATTATTATTAATTATTAAATTGTGATATAATTCACATGCCATAAAATGTACCATTTAAAACTGTACAGCTCAGTGGTTTTTAGGATATTCACAGGGTTTTGCCTCCATCACTACTATCTAATTTCAGAACTTTTCCATCATCCCCAAATGAAGCCTCATACCTGTTAGTGGTTACTCTCCATTTCCCCTGCCCATCCCCTGGTAACCACTAATCTACATTGTCTCTTTGAATTTGCCATATTCTGGACATTTCATAAGTGGAATCATATATTTGGGCTTTTGTGCCTGGCTTCCTTCACTGAGTACAATGTTTTCAAAGTTCATCTATGTTGTTACATGTATCAGTATTTCATTCCTTGTTATGGCTGAATAATATTCCATTGTATGTATAGACCACATTTTGTTTATCCATCAGTTGATGGATATTTTTATTTCCACTTTTTGGCTGTTATGAATAATGCTGCTATAAACATTCATGTCCAAGTTTTTGTGATGTCACATGTTTTGTGTTTTTTTTTGCGGTACGCGGGCCTCTCACTGTTGGGGCCTCTCCCGTTGCGGAGCACAGGCTCTGGACGCACAGGCTCAGCGGCCATGGCTCACGGGCCCAGCTGCTCCGCGGCATCTTCCCGGACCGGGGCCCGAATCCGTGTACTCTGCATTGGCAGGCGGACTCTCAACCACTGCGCCACCAGGGAAGCCCTGTCACATGTTTTAATTTCTCCTGAGTATATACTTAGGAGTGGAATTGCTGGGTCATATGGTAACTTTATGTTTATTTTTTTGAAGAATTGCCAAACTTTTTTGTCAAGCTGGCAGCATCATTTTATGTCTCCACCAGCAATGTGGATTCCAATTTTTCTGCGTTCTTGCCAATACTTGTTTTTGTCTAGCAGTATCTGCCGAGAGGCTGTATGTGCTTGATGAGGCATACCTTCAGTGCCCAGCCAGGCTTACAATGTTGCCATAGCCTCTGTTTCCTGCTTGTGCAGAGCCTCATGCTCAGAGATGATTGCTTAGTACCTTTTCAGGTCTTTCTTGAGCATGCCCACAGGCCAGGGCACATGTATAATACATGGTCTCCTAGATTCTCAGGCATATTCAGAACTTTTCAAAACCCCTTATGGATATCTCATGCCCCACTTTTCCTTTTAAGATTTTTTGGTTAGCTGCTTGTTTGTCTCAACTGCTTCAGATGGCTGGGGTGTTAAACAATTGCAGCCGATTGTTTTTGACAAATGCCCCGGGGGGAAAAGGCTGTTAGTACTGGGGAAACTCTGAGTCAGGTCAAATAATGAGAAATCTTGGAGTAGGAGTTTTTCGGGTAACTGCCAGTAAGCTCAAATAATAGCACTTTTCTGAAAATGGGGCTTTGAAAGAGCTCCAGTTCTGTTCCAGCTCATCCAGTGGCTGGTAGGCCCCTGGTTTCCACTGTGTTTTGGGGCTGTTGCTTTTAAGGCTGCCTTGGAGCTGGTTAGGGGGGATGGGAATGGGGCAAGTTAAAATGCCACAAAGCTTGCTGTTTTTACTGAGATTCAGCCTTTTTTTTCCCCTTGAATAAATGCTCCTCAGGTGTTGCAAGCCTTTGGTTAATATGTGGAGTTCTGAAAGTGTTGATTTTGACTTTTTTTGCTAGTGTTCTTGTTGCTTTTATGGAAGAGAGGATTTTTGGAGGCCTTTATTCTGCCATTCCTGATGTTATCACCCTAATTGTTTCTTAAACATTTAAAAATATTCTTACTTTTTCTTTCTCTTAAAATACTTTACAAGTTTTTTGTTTTTTTTTTGATTTTGAAAGACTCGCAAGAAGTTGCAAAAAGAGTACAGAGTTCCTATGCACTCTTCACCCAACTTCCCCCAATGATAAATCTTATAAAACCACAGTATCTTAGCAAAACCAGGAAATTGATGTTGGTATAGTACTATTAAGTTGACTATAGATGTTATTAGAATATCACCAGTCTTTGCATACACTGTCTTTTATTGACATGGTGGTGGTGTGTAGTTCCTCGAAATTTTATCATGTCCAGATTCCAGATTAACACAATTAGGGTATTAAACTGTTCTGTCACCACAAAGAAACTCCTTTGTGTTATCCCTATATGGTCACACCCTCCCCCCCAGCCTTAACAGTTGGCAACTCTTGATCCGTTCTCAGTCAATGTAATTTTGTCATTTTGAGAGTGGTATATAAATAGAATTTTACAGTAGGTAACACATAGATAAGGCTTTTATTTTTACTCACTACAGTGCCTTTGAGATCCATCCAAGTTGTATCATAGTTCATTCCTTTTTAATGCTGAATATTAGTCCATTGTATGGGTGTACCACAGTTTCTTTACCTAGTTACCTATTGAAGGACATTTGGGTTGTTTCCAATTGTTTACTATTACCAGTAAAGCTGTTTTGAACATTTGTGTACACATTTCTGTGTAAACTTAAGTTTTCATTTCTCTAGGATAAATATCCAGTAGTGTGATTCCCTAACTTATTTTTGTGTTGTCTGTTTTACTACTAAAAGAGGGGTGTTACAATTAACTAAGACTGTGAATTTGTCTATTTCTTGTGTTTCTCTCAGGTTTTTTTTTTTTTTTTTTTTAAGTATTTTGAAGGCATTTATTTTGTTTCTTGGTGAATTGACCTGCTTTTTTTTTTTTTGCGGTACGCAGGCCTCTCACCGTTGTGGCCTCTCCCGCTGTGGAGCACAGGCTCCGGATGCGCAGGCTCAGCGGCCATGGCTCACGGGCCCAGCCGCTCCGCGGCATGTGGGATCTTCCCAGACCGGGGCACGAACCCGCGTCCCCAGCATCGGCAGGCGGACTCTCAACCAATGCGCTACCAGGGAAGCCCTGACCTGCTTATTTTTATGAAATCATTTTATATCTGGTGATGTCTGCCTTGTTTGATATTGATATAGCCACTGTAGGCTTTTTATGATTAATATTTGCATGGTATGTCTTTTTATCCAAGCTTTTTGTTTTTAAACTCTCTCTGTCTTTATATTTAAAGTGTATCTCTAGTAAATGGTATTTTTTTTTAATCCAGTGTGACAGTCTTTATTTTTCAATTGCAGTGTTTATCCATTTACGTTTAGTGTGACTACTAATATGGTTGGGTTTAAGTATACCATCTTTTGTTTTCCATTTATCCTATGTGTTATTATGTCTTTCCTGCTTTTTTTTTCTAAATTGACTATATTTTAATTTTTCATTTTATGTTGTCTATTGGGTTTTTTAGCTATACCTTGTTGTGTTGTCATTTGGTGATTGCTTTAGGAAGTGCAATATTCATTTTTAACTTACCACAACCTATTTTGTTGTTGTTGTTGCTTTCTTTTTGGCCATGCTGTGCAGCTTGTGGGATCTCAGTTCCCTGACCAGGGATTGAACCCGGGCCACGGCAGTGAAGGCCTGGAATCCTCTCCACTAGGCCATCAGGGAACTCTATTACAACCTATTTTGAATTAGTGCTCTATTATTTGACCTTTGACGTAAGTACCTTTAAAATTTAGCCTTACTCTAGACCCAGTCCTGATCTATAGGAGCCTGAGATAAGCAGCAGCCTGTTGATAGAAGTTAGAACCTGGAATCGAAAAATACCTCAAGGCCCTTGTGATTATCATATGCCAGCCATTGAGAATACAAATGTAATTAAGGTTAAAAAAAAAAAAAAACTTTACCTTTTATGTTGAGATAAATTGATTGAGATAAAGTACAAAGCAACCCTTAAAATTGATTAAAAGTTCATCAAGGAACTTAACAGAACCTAGGGAGGAGGAATGAGTAAAACTAAGAGGTGGGCAGCAGTGCCTTAGTTTATAGGAGCTATCATTCACATTGTGAACTGCACCCTTTGGAGTTGTCCAGGGGACAGCCTGTACACTTTTACATGGGAATCCTTAGGTACGAGTTGGGCAGAAAAGATTTTCTAAGAGAGCTGGCATACGAGAAATTTTAAAATGGTGAATGGGCGTTTGTTAGGCACAGAAGTATAGGGGAAGGACCTTACAGTCAGTCTTTTTCAGGGCACAGTGAGGTATTATGATTAGAAAATGGATTGTATGTGTTAGAATGGTGAGAGATAAAGTTAGAGAGGCACTGTATTTCAGTGATTGTAATATGCACATTTCTTCACATTTTAACATCTCTCAGATGCATTTATGCCTTGCAATCTCCATGGGAAGTTGGAATCTTATGATTCATGGCATCTCAGATTTGATGAAATATTGTAGGTTCCAGCTAGACTCAATGTCCTTTATGTTTAAAAAGGCTTTTGTATTTTATCCTCTACATAGTTGTAAGGGGAATAACTTTTAAGTGGAAAAATATCATTATTTGTTTAAATAATATAATTCGGTGATATTGTACAGAATTTATTGTGACTAAAAAAATAGCAGTGTAGGAATTTAGGCAAGGTCTGTAGAGGACCTAGTTAAAGGCAGCGCCAGTCGGGTGTTGTGGGGTTCCTGGTAGATGAACTGTTGGAACAAACCAGGAAGATGCAGTTACTACTAAGAATGGTGCTTATTGATGGAGAGAGAGGAATCACATATAAAGTTGAGTTTTCTGAATTTAAAAAGGGGATGATTGCTGTAACAGTTAAGGACACTCATCAATAGTGTTTATTCTGGCACCAGATGTAACTAAATATTTTTGCTGACCAGAGGGCTAATCAATATCAATATATCAATAAACAAGACAAAGTTTTCTCAGGATCTTTTACGTAATATCTATGTCAGTGTATAGTATTTGTGGGTTGTCTAACAAAATAATAATTATAGTATAGGTTTATGTTGGATGGAGCCTGAATTATGAGACACTTCAAAATTACTGACCAAAAAGAAAGAAAGAAAAAGTCATTCAGATTCTTTCATCCTAGCATCCATTCCAGGAAAAAGACATTGCTAACATTTGGAACAAAATAATAATCCTAGTATGGGTTAGTCATAGTTTTTGGCCATAGACCAGCCCCCATCTTGTTCACATCTAATAGGACAAGTTCAAAGTAAATGCTTACTTAAATAGTATCTTCATTGTTTAAGAAGGGTGATACAGTATTTACTGGCGTGGACCCTAGTTTGTATTTAGGAAACTAGCCATTTTGAAGAATTAGTGTTTTTAACAAAGTTAATTTGTCATATTAGAATGAAATCATATAATAGTTTCTCATTTACGTACAGTGATGGAGAGGAAAACGACGTGAGTAGTTTAAACTATTTGCTTTTGGAAATAATTGTATAGTTTTTACTTAACTTACTGTTTGAAGACACCTTTTATCTGCTGTTTTAAATTTTATTGTCCCCACCTCTTACCTTAGCCACTGTTGGCTGCAACAGGTTCCACACAGGCTCCGGACAATTCCAACTTGACAGCATCTCTCATCAGGTACACATGCTGTGTACTTCTTGCAGTGAGGAACAGTAGTCAGTGTATAAGTTCTTCCTCTTTTGTCCTTTACACACGGAGCTCTGAATCACATTTTACATATTCTTGTCCATAAGCAAAGGTTTTGTTGGACAAATAAGTTTAGGAATGAGTTTAAACATGGTTATTGTGATTCAGTGCTCATTTTCCCCCATAATTCTTTGTAGAAACCATAGGTTATTGTGATTCAGTGCTCATTTTCCCCCATAATTCTTTGTAGAAACCATAGGCCCAGAGAGGTTGAATTAATTTGGTAATATTATTTTTAATAAATTTTCAAATAGAGTGTTATGAACTATTTTGAGAATGCAGGAGATGTGCAAAGGACTGACTTCTTAAAAAGAAGTATCACAGTTACATTCCTTAAAACCAAGAGGGGGGCGTCCCTGGTGGCGCAGTCGTTGAGAGTCCGCCTGCCGATGCAGGGGACACGGGTTCGTGCCCTGGTCTGGGAGGATCCCACATGCCGTGGAGCGGCTAGGCCCGTGAGCCATGGCTGCTGGGCCTGCACGTCCGGAGCCTGTGCTCTGCAACGGGAGAGGCCACAACAGTGAGAGGCCCGCGTACCGCAAAAAAACCCCAAAAACCTAGAGGGGACCAGTTGGGGGTGGAGAGACTGACACGGGGACAGGAGGATATTTTTTTGTGATGATGGAAATGTTTCATATTTTGATTTTGGTGGTGGTTACATTACTGTATATATTGAACTGAACACTTAAAAAGTGTGAATAAAAAGAAACAACCAAGCAGCTCCCCTGTGCTTTTTTAAAGAAAAATAAACAAGTTCTAAGAGTTTTTATTGTTTGACTAATAATACACAAATCAGGCAGAGAAGTCCCTAATGAAATGATGGTCACGTTTTACTGTATCTGCCTGTTGATCCTTCATTTTCTAAGCACTTATTTTCTTTTTATATTAGACTTTTATTTTGATTACAAATGCCCGTGTGAATAAATAAATGCTTTGTCTTTTATCCCTCCCCCATCATTTTTCTTTAAATAGACAAAGGGACAAATTTCTCCTAATTGCATATTCAGCCATAGTTGCCCAATCTGTGATTTTAATAAGAGACTGTAATTCAATCTTCTAAATCATTTTACACTATAATTGTAGGCTATACCTTGTTCTCCTAAAGAAACTTTTGGGTATCAGTCCTATTGATATTACTGATAATCTCCAAATGGTGAGGAGGGTAACTGGTATGGAGGCAACTGGAGGATAGCTTGAGCAAACTAGATACCAATGGGAAATTGCACAGAGACAAATTTTATTGCATAAACTAGAAGAATGGCCCTCATTGAGGCTGACCCAGCTATGGCCTCTGGTCCATTTCTTGCTGTCAGTTGGTATCAGTTGTGGTGGAGTTCTATCTTTCCCTCAGTTTTGAGCCGTATTGTAATCAGTTATGGAAAACAGACTCCCTCAAAGTCTGTTAAATGTAATTGAAAATTACACTATCTATGATACCCATTGTGAAGGTCCCGCCCCAGTCATTCAGTTTTTGAAGGGTAAGGCTGTTGCCTGGATTCCTCCAGGACTTGCTGTATGCTCCCTAATAAACTTTGATTAGTTCAGTATTTTACTATCTAGAGAGAATTAAATATCTATCATGTTTGTTGAGTATAAAACTTTATTGTGATAGACCTTAAAAAAATTGAATTTAATTAGCTTTAGTCATTAGCTGTTAAATATTGTGGAAAAAAATCACATGATCTGGTTTCTTCTTTTGTTATGTTTTATTTCATCCAATTTAAAAGTCATTCTCTTTTCTAAATGGCTTTGTGCTTCCTCTAAAATGTTGTCCTACATGTAATAGGCAAATCAGAGGTTTAATAAACTAGTATGTTAAGTTTATTTCCAAGGTAAAGTGAAGATATTTATTTTTATATTTGTGCATTTTACACATCACCTTACTTTCAGAAGTATTTCTAACTTGTACTGTATTTTGTGTTTTTTTTAGTGAAAATATTCTCTTTGGAATGGGAAATCCTCTTCTTGACATCACTGCTGTGGTGGATAAGGATTTCCTTGATAAGTAAGTATTAAGCTCTTCATATGTACTATGTGAAACTTACAGCTAAAGAAAAACTGAAAATTTTAGAATTGAATTTACTGTTTAACATCTTCAATTGGAGGAAAATTCAGGAAATTTAAATCTGATAATAGCAAGTGCACCATTATTATTTATTGAGTAATTGACCGCAGTTTTCCCTGGGAAAACTTAGGTACATTTGTTCATTCCTGTTGCTACTTTCACTTGAAATTTATTTTTTTATTCTTTGCAAGGAAGAAGTATGTGAATAACCTAATGATTTAATTTCCACATTTTAAAATTACTGTCAGTGAACTAAATCTATAGTGGTGCCATAACATATGGGAGAAGGAATAGGATTAGAGAGGGCAAGAAGAATATGTAGGACTTAATTCAAACACCGTGAATCTCCACTATTTCCCCCAATAATAGCTTTTGATGTTGTTAATTTAGCTGAGAAATCATTTTGTTTATTTATCTGTCTGTGATGATTTGGTGCAAGGAAAAAAAAGTACTAAAAAATATTTAATAATGAGAAATTAAGATCCCCTTCCCCTTGAACACCCCAAGTTCTATGCCCAGGGGCAACCATTTTAAAAGAAATATTATTGAGGTAAAATTTACTTAAAATTAAATCATAATTTTAACTATTTTAGAGTGTATGATTCAGTGACTGCTAGGGCATTTGCAGTGTTGTACAACCGTCACCACTATCTAACTCCACAACATTTCATCACCCCCAAAAGAAACACATGGCCATTAAGTGGTCATTTCAGTATTCCCACCTGCCCTCCCCACCTCTCCCCAATCTCCTGGGAGCTACCAGTCTGTTTTCTGTCTCCATGGATTTGCCTGTTCTGGATATTTTATTTCATATAAGTGGAGACATACAATATGTGGCCTTTTGTGTCTGGCTTATTTTACTTAACATGATGTTTTTCAGAGCTCTTCCATGTGTCATCAAAACTTATTATTAGGGGGAAATAGTGGAGATACATGGTGTTTGAATGGTGGATGGATGTTTGAATGGATACATGGTGTCCTACATATTCTTCCTGCCCTCTCTAATCCATGTTGTAGCATGTATCAGTGCTTCATTCCTTTTAAGGCAGAATAATACTCCATTGTTTGTATATACCACAGTTCGTTTATGCATTCATCAGTTGGTGGAGCCATTGGTTGATGGGCACTTGGATTGTTTCGGTTTTTAGCTATTATGAAGAAAGCTGCTGTGAACGTTCATGTACAAGTTTTTGCATGGGTATATATTTTCATTTCTTTTGGGTATATATATTGGAGTGGAACTGCTAAGTCAGATGGTAATTCTGTGTTTAGCTTTTTAAAGAAGCATATCCTTGCCAAAACATGGTCTTTTCCCTTTTTAAAATTATAGCCATCCTGGGACTTCCCTGGTGGTCCAGTGGTTAAGACTCTGTGCTTTCATTGCTGGGGTCATGGGTTCGATCCCTGGTTGGGGAACTAAGATCCCACATGCTGCGTGGCATGGCCAGAAAAAAAAAAAGGAGAAAAAATAAAATTATAGCCATCCTAGTGGGTGTAAAGTAATATTGTGGTTTTGATTTACATTTTTCTAATTACTAATGATGCTGAGCATCTTTTCATGTGCTTATTGGCCATTTGTATATCTTTGGAAAAATGTGTATTGAAGTTCTTCACACATTTTTTAATTTGTTTTTTGTTGTGGTTGTAAGAATTCTTTATATATTCTTTTTTTTTTTTTTTTTTGCGGTACGCGGGCCTCTCACTGGTGTGGCCTCTTCTGCTGCAGAGCACAGGCTCCGGACGCACAGGCTTAGCGGCCATGGCTCACGGGCCCAGCCGCTCCACGGCATGTGGGATCTTCCCGGACCAGGGCATGAACCCATGTCCCCTGCATCGGCAGGCAGATTCTCAACCACTGCGCCACCAGGGAAGCCCTATATATTCTTAATACTAGACCCTTAATAGGTTTATGATTTGCAAACATTTTCTCCTATTCTGTGGGTTATTTTGACTTTCTTGAGAGTATCCTTTAATGTGTAAGTTTTAAATTTTGATGAAGTCCAGTTTATTTTTTCTTTTGTTGCTGTGCTTTTGCTGTCATATCTGAAAATCTGTTGCTAAATCTAAGGTCACAATGATTTATGCCTATGTTTTCTTCTAGGAGTTTTAGCTCTTAAATTTAGAGCTTTGATCCATTTTAATTTTTGTGTCAGATGTGTGGTAAGGGTTCACTTCATTTTTTTGCATGTGGAAATCTAGTTGTCCCTGCACCATTTGTTGAAGAGAGTTTTCTTTTCCCCATTGAGTGGTCTTGGCCCTCTTAAAAATCCGTTGACCATAGGTGTTTGGGTTAATTTCTGGCTTCTCGGTTCTATTCCATAAGTCTGTATGCTTGTCCTTATTCCAGTACCACACTGATTTGATTACTGTAGGTTTGTAGTAAGTTTTGAAGTCAGGAAGTGTGAGCCCTCCAACTTTGTTGTTGTCTTTCAAGGTTGTTTTGGCTATTCAGAGTCCCTTGCAATTCCATGTTACTTTTAGGATCAACTTGTCCATTACTGTAAAAAAGGCAGTTGGAATTTGGAATGGGATTGCACTGAATCTGTAGATCAGTTTTAGAAGCATTGCCATTTTAACAATATTAAGTCTTCCGATTCATGAACAGGAGATGTCTTTCTTTAAGTTGTTTCAACAGTGTTTAGTAGTTTTAAGTTTAGAAGTCTCGCATTTCATTGGTTAAACTTAATCCTAAGTATTTCATTATTTTTGATGCTACTGTAAATGGAATTGTTTTCTTAATTACATTTTTGGATTGTTCATTGCTAATACATAGAAATACAACTGATTTTGGGGGATAATCATTTTTAACAAATTCTGTTTTTTAATGTCTTGGAGATTATCTTTATAACTCTTCATCTGTATAAATTCGAGTGTCAAAGGATCAGGCAAGAATTTATAAATGTGTAAATTTGCCCTATTGTAATATAATAGGAAATAGGTTGAGGCGCCAAGGACAAACTGGAGAACGTCTTATCCTAAGAAATTCAGATACAAATTTTTAAAATATACTTTGCTAATCAGAAACACTCCTGCATACGATTATGTTAATGGTTTTACTTCTGATTGCCTTGTACTTTTAAATGATATACACACATTAAAATATTTTCTTGTATCAACTTTCAATAGAATCCTTAGACTTCTCATTATATAGAATTAGAAGTGCCTCTGTTCTTCCGTCTGCTACTTAGCTCCTTTTAAGTTCTGTTAACCTTCTGCTTTAACTCCTGACTCTAACTTCTACGCTAACTTTTAACTTTCTACTTTCTAACTTCTGTTTAACTATATTTTTTATTTTAATAAAGATTGATATGTTTTCATTCTGTTAGCTATCTATAATTGTCTTACCAACTTTGAATACAAAGTGGTAGTGAAGATTGAAAATCACTTAAACATACTTAATACTACTATCACTGTATTTATCCCTTTTTTCAGAATTAAATAGTACACTAAGAATGTAGAGTAGGTGTAACGTTTGGAATGTAATAAGAGCACTTAACTCTATTAACAAACTAAAGAAAGAAAAATCACATTGTCATCTCAATAGATAGAAAAACCATTTGCCAAAACTACTATCTATTCCTGATAAAGTTTCTTATAGCATTCTTAGAATAGAAGGGAACTCCTTTAACCTCATAAAATTTGGGTTAGGGAAAAGCCTACTAATAACATAATTCCTAATGGTGAAAGTCTGCATGCTTTCCCCTAAGATCAGAAACAATTCAGGGATGTCCACTCTCACCACTTCAAAATGTATGCAGTGGTCCTGAAGATTCTGTTCAGGACAATCAGGCAAGAAGTAAAAGACATCCAGGTTGCAAAGGAAGGAATAAACTGTTTTTATTTCCAAAAGGCATGATCATTTATTTAGAATAACTGATGGAATCTACAAAAAAAGCTACTACCTGATTTCTAGAATTATTATAAAGCTACAGTAATCAAAACAGTGATATCAGTGTAAAGTTTGATGGCATAGAATAGAAAGTCCAGAAATAGACCCACGCAGAAATGGACGACTGATTTTTTTTTTTGTAATTAATTAATTTTTGGCTAGGTTGTGTCTTCGTTGCTGCACACGGGCTTTCTCTAGTCACAGCGAACGGGGGCTACTCTTCGTTGCGGTGCATGGGCTTCTTATTGCCATGGCTTCTTGTTGCGGATCACGGGCTTCAGTAGTTGTGGCATGCGGGCTCAGTAGTTGTGGCTTGCAGGCTCTAGAGCGCAGGCTCATTAGTTGTGGCGCAAGGGCTTAGTTGCTCAGTGGCATGTGGGATCTTCCTGGACCAGGGCTCGAACCTGTGTCCCGCTTTGGCAGGCGGATTCTTAACCACTGTGCCACTAGACAAGTCCCTGGACGACTGATTTTTGACAAAGGTGCAAGGCAGTTCAGTGGAGAAAGGATTGTCTTTTCAACAAATAGTGCTTGAACAATTGGTTATCAACATGCATAAAAATGAATTTCGATCTGTATTTTGTACCATATACAAAATTAACTGATAGAACTAAATGTCAAGCCTAAAAGTATAACACTTCTGGATGATAATATAGGAGAAAATCTTTGTGGCTGTGGTTTAAACCAGAATTTCTTAAATGTAGAACACCAAAAGTATGTTCTATAAAAGAAAAATTGATAAGCTGGACCTTTTCAAAATGAAAATTTTTACTATTGGAAAGACACTGTTATAAGAATTAAAGGACAAACCACAGGTTTGGAGAAGATCTTTGCAAAGTGTATGTCTGATAAAGGACTACCAGTCAGAATACATAATAAGCTCTCAAAACTCAATCAGAAAAGAAACAACCCAATAAAAAAATGGGCAAGGGATTTGAACATTCACCAAAGATATATGGATGGCAAATAACCACATGGAAAGGTACTCAGTCTCTTTCATTATTAGGGAAATGTAAATTAAAGATACAGTGAAGTACTACCACACATTTGTTAGAATGGCTAAAATTTTAAAACAAAGCATACCAAATGTTGGCTAGATAATGGAGGAACTACAGCTTTCTTCTCATGGGGAGTTAAAATGCACTGAATTTCAGTTTAAAAAGTTAAACACACATCTATTTGATCCAACCATTTCATTCTTAGGTATTTACCCAAGAGAAGTGAAAACATGTGTCCATACAAAGATGTGTTCACTAATGTTATGGTGATTTTTGTTTTTAATAGCTAGAACCTGAAAGTTATCTAAATGTCTATCAACAGGTGAATCATTAAACAGATTGTTTACCCATACATTAGAATTCTAGTCAGAAATAAAAAAGGAATATTGTTTGGATGAAACTCAGAATAATTGTGTTCATTGAAAGAAGCCTGACAAAAAAGAATACATACTGTATCATTCCATTTATATTGAGATTATAGGGAATTCAATTTATAGTGACAGAAAGCAGATCATTGGTTTCCTGTGCATATGCCAGGGTGTGGTGGAGGGCAGGAAGGAGAGATTACAAGGCAGGAAGGAGAGATTACAGAGAGACAGGACCGAGCTTTTAGGAGTGTGTTCATTACCTTGATTGTATAATGATTTCATGAGCATATACATGTATCAAAACTTATCAAATTGTATAAATATTTAAGATGTATGTCAGTTACATGTCAGGAAAACTTTATAAATAGAACAAAATAGAATCAATTGACATGAATTTATGCGTTTAAAGTTAGAACTGCTTTGTTTGCTTAGTGTGAGATGTTTTGCCCAGGAAATCAACTAATTGATTGTCACTGTTTTAAAAATATTCTAATAGCATATAAAAGTACAAAGAGGAAGTAAAAAATCTCAAATTTTATGACGTGTAACCAGTGTTAAACTGTTTTGATGAACATGCCCCAGACATCTATGTATAACCCAGAGAGATATTGTATATGTTTGTGTTTATGGGATAATACTCTGTGTAGTCTTAGGAAATTAGCTTTTTTTTTCACTGTACACTATGTTTTTAAAGGTTCATGCAAATATGATCAGAGTGATTATGATGTGGCAGCTGTGTGCTGACACTATTGGGAACTCAAATAGCTTCTTTGTTTCACTAGCAGCTGATCCCAAATGGCCAGCTGAAGTCTTATTTTTTTTATTTTAGGAGGGTTTTAATCAGTAAAACTGACTTTTGAAATCAGTACTTGGAGATAAAATGCACGTTTTTGAACTCTAATCATAAAAAGTAGAGCATTCTTTTTCTTATATTCCTGACCATTTCTTCCAAAATACACTTGAAAGTGTTCCTTATCATTTCAACAGACTGTGTTTAACTTATGTTTTAGACCATGTTTAGATGAGTGTTTTATATTTGCACGGTGTAAAAATAAATTATCCAGGAATAATTTGCTAGGTACTATAACAAATGAATTAAATATATACTTATTAGTATCTTACACTATAAAAATGAATTAACTGTTAAAATTCTTACAAAGTATTTGTTTTTGTGATTCTGATTTTTTTAAAGAAAGTACTTGGCCTTTTCAGTTAAAAAAACAATTATTGTAAAACTAGTACTAGTTAAAAAGTAAGCTAGTACTGAAGGTTTTTAAGGAAAAAATCAGTTCTTTGCTGCATCTTCCATCTTTCCCCTTGCTTTTACCCCATTCTGCATAAGTGCTGTTTTTCCAGAAGATTTTAAATTCTATTAGCTGTTTTTTCCTGGTATCTGCCTATTTCTAAATAATATGCTAGTATTTGTGTGATTTTTCATAAGGGTGATTGATTGGAGAGGCAAAGGACAAAAGTTCCTTTAATGTTAGGAAAGGATACAAGAACATGATTCCATTAGGAAGGATTCCAGAATAGAGGATACAATAGCACTGTGTGGAGGGGCACACTTGGTCTTCAAGTCACTGGGAGAATAGATGACCAAATCTTGTTACTGGGTGATGGTGGAGAGGATTCCCTCTGACCTTCTGAGAACTTTGCTTTTGCAATTCTCAACAGGATTTATACACTCTCTTGATTTTTTTTTTTTTTTTTAATTGTTGGAGGGTCTCTGATTACTTTTGTCCTTGCTAACCAGGTTCTAGTTACTTGTCAGAAAGCCTCTGCATTCCTGAATGCTTACTGGGAGAATAGGTGAATTGGCGGTTAATGTCTCATAAATACCCATCCACCTGGCTGTCCTAAGCTTAGGGCTTTCTGAGGTCTATCTCTCTAGCTATTTCGATATTATATATAGTCTCTGTTATGATACCTAAGGATTTAGCTCTCTTTCACTCACACCATTTCCTCTTCTTCATCTTCCCCATTTTGTTATATTACATTAAAACAAATATAAAAAATGGTACAAATGAACCTATTTACAAAACAGAAATTGAGTCACAGATGTAGAAAGCAAACTACGGTTACCAAGGGGGAAAGGGATGGGGGGAGGGTTAAATTGGGAGATTGGGATTGACATATATACACTACTATATATAAAATAGATAACTAGTAAGAACCTACTGTATAGCACAGGGAACTCTACTCAGTACTCTGTAATGACCTATATTGTAATAGAATCTGAAAAAGAGTGTGTATATATATATATATATATATGTATAACTGACTCACTTTGCTGTACAGCGGAAAATGACACAACATTGTAAATCAACTCTACACCAATAAAAAAATAATTAATAAAATAAATAAAATTTTAAAAACCAGATCAGTAATCATTGTGAACAGAATTGTAGTCTTTGATTACTTATAAAACTTTTTTTCTTTCAGTGTATCTTGTGTTCATTTGCACTATTTTCTATACACTTATTCAAATTTTCAATAGCCACTCTATTAAGTCTGTAATGTGCCTAATAAGCATTCTCCCCTCTACCCGTTCTCCTCAAAATCAGTAAGTCTATCAACCTCTTTTCCTCTGGTGACCTCCGTTCTTCAGTTCTCCATCTTTGTGCTCCAAACTGAACTGGTTGTGTTGCTAGACTTGTCTTTTTTTTTTTCTTTTCCTTTTAAACAGCAGTCTTCCTTTATCTCATATCTTCTTTATTGGTTTTCTGTGTGTGTGTGTGTGTATAGCATATCCATCAGAGAAAGAGTGCATAAGCATATGTAAGGTAATTTTTTGAATCTTTGTATATGTCTGATGATCTTTAAAATTTTTTTCCCCTCACGTCTTATTGATTGGTTAGTATAGAGTTTTCTTTGAGAATTTTGAAGGCATGTGCCATTGTCTTGCAGCATCTAATAGAACTCTTTATATTACCAGTTTTTTCTCTATGGAAGCTTTTAGAATTTTTTTTTGACCTTGGTATTAGTAAATTATCATTATGTAACATTTTGTTCTTGTGTTATGGATGCATTTTTCCCTGTGTGTCTAAGTGTATTAGAGTTGGTTTTTGAATGTCTTTTCTTTCCTGCTTTATCTTTGTTCCCTGTGGATTGTTCTTTTCTGGTTGTTTATTGTGGCCTTTCTCCTTCATGGTGGAGCCTTTCCTCCAATATTAGGTGATCTTTGGCTGTCTGTTCTTATTTAAGCGTAAGACATTAAAACTTATTCTGTTTATTTGCAAAGGAATAAGAAAAAGTCTGGAAGGATATGTTCTAAACTCCAGCGGTCATGGGAGGGTGGGTTGGCTAAGGTGGGTACTTTTATTTCAAAATTCTATACAATTTAATATTTTTGTAACAATCCTTAATTGCTTTTATGAGTTTTTTTTTTCTTAAAGCTTTAATGAAGTTATCTGTTGCTATGTAATAATAGTTATCTATTGCTATGTAATACATAACCACAGAACTTGGTAACAAACATTTAGTCTTTCACAGTTTCTGAGGGTCAAGAATTTGAGAGTGTGGCATCGCTGGGTGGCTCTGGCTTAGGGTCTCTGATGAAGTTGTAGTCAGTCTGTTGGCCAGGGTGGCAATCATTTCAAGGCTCAACTGTGGCTTCCAAGCTCGTTGATACTGTTGGCTGGCCTCAGTTTCTGAAGTGCTGTTGGAGTGAGGGCCTCAGTCCCTCACTTCATAAATCTCAGAGTGTCCTAAAAACATGGCAGCTGTTTGCCCTATTGTGAGTGACTTGAGAGAGTAATAGTGTAATTTTCCCTAGATGGAAGCTGCAGTCTTTTTTTTTTTTTTGCGGTACGCGGGCCTCTCACTGTTGGGGCCTCTCCCGTTGTGGAGCACAGGCTCCGGACGCGCAGGCTCAGCGGCCGTGGCTCACGGGCCCAGCCGCTCTGCGGCATGTGGGATCCTCCCGGACTGGGGCACGAACCCGTGTCCCCTGCATCGGCAGGCGGACTCTCAACCACTGCGCCACCAGGGAAGCCCTGCAGTCTTTTTTATAACCTATTCTTGGAAGTAACATGTCATCATTTTTGCCATATGCTTGTTATTGGTCATACAAACTAAACCTGGTATAATGTGGGAGGGCACTACACATCGATTTGAAAAACAGGAGGCAGGGATCCTTGGGGGCCAGAAGGCAGGCTGTGATCGTCAGCCTCCAAGATGGCTCCTGATGATCCCCTCTTCCTGGCATTCTCGTGAGTAGTTCCCTCCCACATTGCACTGTGGCTGATCTGTGTAACCAGTGGCATAGGGCAGAAGTGATGGTATCCTACTTCAGAGATTATGTTGTAAAAGACTGTGTCTTCCATTGTGGCTGCTCTCTTCTTTCTCTCTCTCGGACATTCAGACACCTTGTGAGAGGCTTACATGACTGGAGGTAGAGGCCTGAGGCCTATAGCTATTGAGGAACTGAGACTTGCCAACAACCATGTAAGTGAGCTGAGAAGTGGATTCTCCATTCTCTGTTGAGCCCTGAGATGATTGCAGCTCTGGCTGACAGCTTGACTACAACCACGTGAGAGACCTTGAGCCAGAAAAACTCAGCTAAGCTACTCCTGACCCTCAGAAACTGTATGGGATAAAGACTGTTGTTTTAACCTTCCAAGTTTTGGGTGAATTTGTTACATAGCCAAAGAACACTAATAAATAAAGCCAAAAAAATTTTTTTTCAAACACACACACACACCCATACCCCACATTCAAAACCTCATTGGCAGGTTGGTATATGTGGGTTTGAAACCACTAGGTGGCGTTTCAGGGGGCTCTGAGGAGCTCTGGTTCCTTATGTCTCAGCGCAGAAAGAATTCAGTGAGAGGCAAAGTGATAGATAAGAACTGAGTTATTAGAGTAGGGCGCTTGTGAGGCTTACAAGTGGGCAGATGAGAAGGTGCTGCGCCCCAAGAACTTAGTGGGCTACAGTTTTATAATCAAAGGAAAAGTGGGAGGGGGAGAAGACCACCTTCTTCCTCATTCTTGAGTAGACATCACACTTCCATCATCAGTTCCTCCTCTGTGTCGGGCGGGGGAGTTTTCTTGTCCCTATGTGGTCAAACCGGGACTGTCATGGCACTATGGAAAAATTATTCCATGTCTCAGTACAATGAGGGTCTTTCACTTTGAAATGTCACCTTTCTATAAATTATTGTTTTTTATGTGTACAGAGAGCATGTCCAAGGGGTCATTAACTTACTGAGCTCACTGGGCAGGATGTGGGTCTCATGCCACCATTGTTTTATTGTTTGGGGGCATGTCTCATACTTCTGTTGCATGGTTTTGTTGCTAAGCAAGCCAGCTTGGTTTTGTGGGTAAGCAAACCTGCTTTCTTGAGTGATCAGTAACTTATAGGGGTGTCCCATACTTTTTTCTTTACTTAAAATCCTCTGGTAGGATTAACTATTTAATTACCTACTTCGTCCCTTTACTCTGTCCCTATCAGGTTTGGCTTGTTGACTGATGGGACTTTATTGTGGCTTGGTTATGCTAAAAACCTATTTTGGGGGGCTGGGGTGTGACCCTTAATGTTAGTATCTGAAAGTCTAAAGAGTCTGTTCAGTTTCTTTACAGAAAAGTCTTCCATTTTCCTTTCTGAAGGTTTAAGCTTGGCTGCTTTATTCTGAGTTGGCCGGGGAAAGGGGGCTAGAGGTACCATAATTAAGTAGGCAGTTTCACCTGTCTCTCCCTATTCCCCCTGGTTTGCCTGTTGTTCCTTAGTTCTGAGATACTTCTCTTTGGTTTCTTGAGGGAATAAACCTCTAATTTATCTCTAATTTATTTTAGGAATTGTAAGTTGTGATGGTGAGATGGTAGTCCATTCCCTTACTTGTAGCTCCAGGCTTTATCTGTATCCTCTGAGATTTAGGGTTTCTGCACGTGGACTAAGCTTGCTTATCATAAGTAGTCTCTTTCAGTTGCAAATGAGATTTTAGTTTCTTTAGCGCTGCTGAGTTCCTCATCTGCTTTCCTTTTTCTGAAAATTTGTGGAAACCTTTTGACCATTAATGCTTAATTACATTAGTATTCTTTTTGCTCCTGTAGGTGTTTGCCTTTTTTTGTGCCTTTATTATCATTTTAACAGTCTTGGAAGGAAGAGTAGATATCTTTCTGCCATACATAAGTGGAAGTCCAAGGGGTGTGAGTGTGTGTATTTCACTATTAGTATATGTACTATAGCAGGAAATGTATAACCATGGACTCATAGGATTTTTGAGACAAATTGGAATTTGGAGATAATTTAGTCTTCTTTATTCATTTTACAACAGCGGAACAGGCTCAGCAAAGTTAGATGTTTTGCCCTTGATTACAGTTAGCATTGCAAGCCTGAGATGGAATCTGTATCTCCTGACCCTATTTGTTTCTTTTTCTACCATGCCACACTAATTACCTTTATTTTTTAAACAGGTGATTAAATTATTAACAGTTTGAACCTATTGTACAAACTAAGAATTAATAACTACATGCCAGATTTTGGGGATTCAAAATGGGTAAGCCTGGTTTCTATGTCAGAGCAGTCTCTGGATAAATAAAAATGATTTTCTTACTTTCCTTTAGTTCATATCTTTTGTTGATTACTGGCTTCATCTTTTGTTTTAACTGTTTAACAGTTTGTGTATTTATGTGATGATCTTAACTTATGATTTGCCAAACAAGCAGTGTTTTGAATAAAAGAGAGGGTTTTTTTCCCTTTAATTTACAATTTCCTTTGACTTTCTTGGCTCTCGTTACTCTCTTCTGCTTTCTAATTTCTTACTTGAGAGGAAGCTCAGTATATATATTTTTTTGTACTAGGTTTACAATTAAATATCCATAGTATAAGCCTTGCATGCAGTGTTTATAAACATTGCTGGGGAGAGAGGCAATTAAGGAAAGTATCTTACTAAATCTTTTCTATATACAGTAAGCTCTTGGTGCAAAGGAACTGCACTATGCTTTTTTCTTACATGACCCTTGGCATGGTGCTGGATACATGTTAGGCACTTGGTGAATAGCGTTTGGCTGAAAAACATTTTTTTATGAAAGGCTTTTTTTAAAGTGGAGTTTTAAGTGTTCAATGTTAAAAGTTAATGAGAGGGCTTCCCTGGTGGCGCAGTGGTTGAGAGTCTGCCTGCCGATGCAGGGGACACGGGTTCGTGTCCTGGTCTGGGAAGTGAGCCATGGCTGCTGAGCCTGGGCGTCCGGAGCCTGTGCTCCGTAACGGGAGAGGCCACAACAGTGAGAGGCCCAAGTACCGCAAAAAAAAAAAAAAAAAGTTAATGAGAGAATTGATATTTTCTTCACATACATTTTTGTGAAGATATATTTTTCACATGCTATGTTTGTCAAGCTTTTCAGAGCAGTTTTTTAAAGAACAAGAACCGTCATATTCTAATGGTCTTTGCACACTGGACTGGTATACAACAAAGGGTTGAATCTAAAGAAGGGCCATGGAGAATCCATCTGAAAAACTTTCAAGAGTAAGGAGGAAAAACAAGAGTATAATAATTTTTAACAATTATTGTCTGACAATAAAGCATTATTCAACATGTATTAGGTACGTTTTTATATGGTGTTAGTTTAGTCCTCATGATAACTTTATGAGGTAGTTATCCTCGTAAAGAATAACAGAGCTTAAGTCATTTGTTCATGACCAAAAAATGTATCAGTCATTGTGCAGTAATTTGAAATACATGCTTATTTTAATTGTAAAACCTGTATTCTTTATTTTCTACTATCTTACTATGGAAGTATTAATTCGAAAGTGAAAAACTCAATTATATATCCAGATTTTTTGAGTGTAAATTAAGTAGATACATAAAGGCTCATAAACAATGAAATTCTATTTTCCTTTTAGTATATAGTGTAGATGAGAAAAGTGTGTGTAGTTTGCTCCAAAAATTGTTAACATTTAGTTTTAATTATTGCATCAGAGTAGATTAATAATTTCTTTGTGAGAGATTGAAAGACTCAACAATTCTCTTTTTGACTGAACTTTCAAAACAGTGCACTTCTTATGTTGGGAGGATGGTATGTTGTCTACAATTGACCTGTTTCCAGAATAGAGCAAGCATTGCCATGATTCAGAAATATCAACTAGATAATTATTTGATATTCAAAAATTAAATTTCTTCTAGAGTATCCTAGTCTTTATTTGAAGATTGTAAAGCTGGTTTTTCCCTTGAATAAGAAAAAATTAGGATCTGAGAAAAGCAGAATTAAGTTAGTTTTGGTGTATCCAATTTGCCAAAATATTACAACTGAAAATAAGTAGGACACTTGTGGTAGGAAGTAGGCTATTGAGAATAATCTTTTCCAGCATATTGAAGAGACACAGTGGGTATGAGGGGAGGAGGAAATATGGAACATATAAATACTTGCAGATGAGTATTGGTGTAATTATGGGGAATAAAGGAAAGGAATGTATTAATAGGGATGGAAAACAAATATGTAAGACAGATTTGCCTTAATTTTTCCTGACACCATATAAATACCACAGAAGTAAGAGGAATGAGAGAATTAATGAAATGGTAATTGGGAAATAAAAGTCATCATTAGAAATAAAAATACTCAGTTTTAAGAAGGGAAGCTAGAGTAGTTCAGGAAATGTGTTTCTCTCACAGACATAAATCCTTAATAATATAATGATATGAACCTTAGGTAAATCTTGATTAATGTAAGCATACATGAAAGATATTACTTAATGTTTACTCCAAAAATACTCAAAGTAAAGTTGGTCATAAATTTCAGTGCTGATTATTCAATGCCAGAAATTTACAGGTGAATTATTTGTATAAGTTAAAATGAATTACTTTGATAAATGATGTATATTAGGTTCGAAGGTGAAACAATATTTGGAGTGTCAAGTGAGACTCCTTATATACAGTTAAAAGCTATCATTGTTTTGTTTAAAACTAATTGTGAGGTGCTCTGACACTTTTGTAGTTAAGTCTCTGTATAGCTATTTTGCAGTATTTTCTCCTACAAGTTATAACATTATGCTTTGTGTATTTAGATCCTTAATTGATCCTGAATTGATTTTTGTATATGATGTGAGGTAGGGATCTAGTTTTTAAAAAGATTTTCCTTTTAGGGAATCAGCTATTATATTACTATATTGTGAATAGGCCAACTTCTACCCACTGATCTGCAATGACAATTTTTATTTATCTATAGTCTGGTCTCTGGCTTCTTAACTTTTTTTTTTTCCCCTTCTAGTCTGTTTGTCTGTCCTTGAACTAATATAGCCCTATTTTTATTTTGTTACTAAAGCTTTACACTAAGTCTTGATGTCTGATAGGGCAAGTCCCTACACTTTGTTTTTATTCAGGAATTTTCTTAGTTGTTCTTGGCTCTTTTGTCCACAGATTTTAGAATAAGCTTGTCAGGTTCTACAAAAATTGTTTCTGGGATTTTGTTTGGAATTACATTACCTTTATAGATGAATTTGGGAAAAATGAGATCTTTAACATATGAGTTTTTCTATCTATACATGTATTTCTCCATTTAGTTTATGTATTCTTTTATGTATTTCAATAACACATAGGCTCTAAGTACATTAGATACAGGGTTGCAAAATGAATAGTTTTGATTTTTTAGACTTACACATCTTATGGAGTGGTCATTGCTAAATTTGTTAGCTTCAAAAATTATAAAAATAAATCATTCTTGGAAAAAATTCAAACCACGTAGAAGCGATTAAAAGTAAAAATGAAATCTGGGGTAACTTACTGTCTCTGCAGCAGCGGTCCACTAGTACTTTCTGCAATGCTGGAAATGTTGTATATCTGTGTTTTCCAATATGGTAACCAGTAGTCACATTTAGCTTTGAATGTTTGAAGTGTGGTTAGTGCAACTGATGTGTTTTTTTTTTTGGGCTGTGCCGCAAGGCCTGTGGGATCTTAGTTCCCCGACCAGGGATCAAACCCGTGCCCCCTGCAGTGGAAGCACAGAGTCTTAACCACTGGACCGCCAGGGAAGTCTGACCACTGATGTATTGAATTTTAAAATTTTATTTTATTTTAATTAATTTAAATTCAAATAGTAATGTGATTAGTGGTTATAGTATTAGACACTGTAGCTTAGGTCTTATTGCAAAATTTAGTTTTCTTCATAAGTGTACATTTTTGTTAGGTTTATTCTAGGTATTTTTAAAATATAGTTGTTGCTATTGTGAGTAGAATTTTTTTTCAATAACTTTTTTAGATTATTCGTGGTATTTGGAAAGGCTACTGAATTTTGAATATTTCCTTTAGCTTAGTTACCTTTGCCCTTCATTAAAAGAAAGATGATCTTCGGCTATTTTGATTTTTTTTTAAATGAATTCTAGATTCTTAGAATTTGAAATAAACTGGTATTGAAATTTGCATTTGAAATAAACTCTGAATCTTTATATTATTTCATATTAAGTAATTGGTTTTGAGTTGTTATGGAACTTCTTCAAATAAGACCTAAATTATGGACGCTAAATGAACATAGACTCATTTATGAAGATTTCGTTTTGCCCCAGATTATAAGATGGTATTCCTCGTGGCTTCTCTGATTTTCAGACCTGATTTTTTTTTTTTTAAACAACCTTGGTCTGTCTGTCTTTTTTCTTTTTTCATATTTATTTATTTATTTGGCTGCACTGGGTCATTAGTTGTGGCATATGGAATCTTTAGTTGAGACATGTGGGATCTAGTTCCCAAACCAGGGGTCGAACGCAGGCCCTCTGCATTGGGAGTGCAGAGTCTTGGCCACTGGACCACCAGGGAAGTACCTCCAGACCTGACTTTTGAGGAAATATTGAGGAAAATGGTATTCTTAAGGCTTACCTAAGCATGGATTCATTTTTAACAGTTCATTTGAGCTCAGTATACATTTTTTGGAGCACCTGCTTTGTGGTCAGCATTTTGCCAAATACTGGGACTACAGTGTTAAATATGTTTCTTGCCTTTAAGCAGCTAGTAGTGTAATTGAGGAGACAAATGTAGAAAGAAATTGATTCATATGCTGTGGCATTATAGAATACAGGTTAAGATTGTGCTCTGGAGTGACTTGTAGTTGTGTGACTTTGGTTATATTTCTTAATTTGTGGAAGCTCAGTTTCCTTGTGAATAAAATAGGAATATTATAGTAGGAATATTAAAATAGGAGTATTATAATGTGAGGATTGAATGAGATAATTTATGTATTTGCCATGTGTAGCTAATATTATTGGCTACTAGAGAGCTTGGAATGTCTCACATCTCTGTTACAGACAGTGGAGACAACTTGAGGGGGGTTAATAAGCAGGCGGTTGACATGGTCAGATTCACGTTTGGAATTCTGTAAATCACTGTGTCTGCAGTATGTCAGAGAATTTGAGGAGATAAATTAGAGGAGGCTGTAGTGATAGACGTGTTGAGAGATGGTGACCTAATCATTACAGTTAGGAGAGAATGGTCGGGAGAAAGTTCAATAATACTTCAGTGTTATAAAGGTAAGACTTGATGATTGATTTAATGAAAAGGGCAAAGGAGTCAGGGATGACATTCCAATGTTTAGTTTTGGTAAATGACTAGATGTTATTTATAACTGAGTTAGGGAGTATGGGAGGGGGAGGACATGTTAGAGGGGATGGAAAGATTGAGTTGTTTTGTTCATGCATGAGATGAATGTGTGATATCTAGGAGAGAGTTTGATTTATGTTTCTGGTGGGTAGAGGATTCATCGTGGGAGAGACGTGTAATAAACATTATATTTAATTGTAATTTGACATAATGCCATTCAATAAATGTTAGCTATTTTTACCATTATCATCATCATCATTATCGCCACCACTGCTGCCACCATTATTATATAGGTAGTGTTTAAAGCAACCAATAGATAAGCCTTTCTAGAGGAAGGGCATAAAGTAAAAGGAGAAGTGGGGTGGAAGATAGAACATTTAATGGATGGGTAGATGAAGAAGTATGGTAGGAGATGGAGAAGAAATGGTGAACTTGTAGCAGGAGAACTAAGATAAGGTCTCACAAAGAATAGTGACTTTGTATGACAGAGTGGTTAATAATATCAGATGTAACAGATTGGTAACATAAAGCCTACAGGAGTCCACTGGACTTGACAATAGGATGTCAGTGATGACCTCAACTAAGTAAATCACAGTGGAGTGACATGTAGGGACAGAATCCAGACTAAAATGTACTTAGAAATATATAGGAAGTGTGATACAACGTGGGCTAGTTTTGTTCATGTGGCCCAAGAGCCAAGTGGTGACATCTTACAAGTACCAAATTTAAAAAATTTCCTTTAATGAAAATATGTGGCTGGTTGTTATGAATAATTATCAATGATTTTTTTAAAATACAAAGAGTATAGTTCTATGTGCTTAGGTTTAAATCTAGCTTAATTATTATTTCCTCCAGCTTTCTCTAATTGAGTTTTAATCCTCATCTAGTTGTTTTTTTTTTTTTTGCGGTACGCGGTCCTCTCACTGTTGTGGTCTCTCCCATTGCGGAGCACAGGCTCCAGACACGCAGGCTCAGCGGCCATGGCTCACGGGCCTAGCCGCTCCGCGGCATGTGGGATCTTCCCGGACTGGGGCACGAACCCGTGTCCCCCGCATCGGCAGGTGGACTCTCAACCACTGCACCACCAGGGAAGCCCCCCCTCATCTAGTTTTTTAATGAGAATTTAAAATATTATTTTCATAAACCTTGTAACTTATTGCTGTTATTTGCATTCAAACCCCATGGTTTATTCTTTTAAAAAATTAATTAATTAGTTAATTAATTTTTGGCTGCCTTGGGTCTTTGTTGCTGCCCGAGGGCGTTCTTTAGTTGCGGTGAGCGGGGGCTACTCTTCATTGCGGTGCGCGGGCTTCTCATTGTGGTGGCTTCTCTTGTCGCGGAGCATGGGCTCTAGGTGCACAGGCTTCAGTAATTGTGGCTCGCAGGCTCTAGAGCACAGGCTCAGTAGTTGTGGCACACCGGCCTAGTTGCTCCGCAGCATGTGGGATCTTCCTGGACCAGGGCTCGAACCCACGTCCCCTGCATTGGCAGGCGGATTCTTAACCAGTGTGCCATCCCCCATGGTTTACTCTGAATCTGTTTCTTTATAAGCCTCTTAAATTTCAGCTTTAGTGAAAGCTGAAAGATTAGTGGATTAACACTTTTGATCTCCTTTTTCTTCCTTTCTGTTTTTTTTGTATTTTTTTAAATTGAAGTATAGTTGATTTACAATGTTGTGTTAATTACTGTTGTACAGTAAAGTGATTCAGTTATACATATATATACCTTCCTTTTTTAATATTCTTTTCCATTATGGTTTATCGCAAGATATTGAATATAGTTCTCTGTGCTTTCTAATATGGTTTTGTTTTTTTTTTTAATTTGCTTTTTTTTTTGACTGCACTGCGCATCTTGCGGGATCTTAGTTCCCTGACCACGGATTGAACCTGGCCCCTGGGCAGTGAAAGCACAGAGTCCTAACCACTGGACTGCCAGGGAATTACCTCTAATATGTTTTTATAAAAAAATATTTATTTATTTTGGCTGCACTGGGTCTTAGTTGCACCATGCGGGATCTTCGTTGCGGCACGTGGGATCTTTAGTTGTGGCATGTGAACTTCTTAGTTGCACCATGCAACCTCTTAGTTGTAGCATGCACGCAGGATCTAGTTCCCCGATCAGGAATCAGACCAGGACCCCTGCATTGGGAGTGTGGAGTCTTACCCACTGGACCACCAGGGAAGTCCCTCTAATATGTTTGAATAAACTTTTATTTTACAATTGCAAGAGCCATTTAAACATGTTATGTTGTTTAAAATCTCACTATATCCACATTATCTGTATGATTGATTCTATCAACTTCATAAAACTTAACAGGAACCATTAGGGTTCTTTGGTTTATATGGTAATATTTGTAGATTTCTAGAATTTTACTCATTTAATTCTCACAGGGCAATCTTAGTTGCAAGTATTTATGGAATATTTTATTATCATCCTGCTATATAGCAAGTCTTAGCTTGACATTAACTATCTGTGACATTGGTAGGGCATTTCATTTATGACTGGGCTGTTCTGGACTTCACAGTCTCTTCAGGCACCTTTCTGAGCCTGAAATTCTAAGTTATGCTAATCTTCAGGGAAAGAACACATCTGAATAAATAGTGTCTGTTTCAGTTTCTTACAAAAGGCCCAAACTTTGTTTTATTACTGTTACTTGTACACTACTGTTGTTCTAGCGTATCTCAATAGTTATCTATAATGTATTAATACATTTTATTTATGTGTTCTGATACTTAATTATAAACCTAAATAATAATACCATTTTCCCATTGCCCATGGTAGGAATGCCATTATTGGATTTTATTCTTTCTTTGCTTCAAGAGTGTCTTCCTTAAATAGCTCAGACAGGATTGAGGGAAGTATTTCTCCTCCTCCTCTCCCCTCCTCCTGTGTCCCCTCTACCCCTCCTTCTCCCTCCCTTCCCACTTCCCTTCTTCCTACTTACTTGTCACCTGTTGCTGTCAATATTTATATAATAAAGTATTTAAATTAAGTTTATTTAAATTTTTTTGTACAAGAAAAGTTTTCATGTAATCTTTGGAGGCTTACAAGTTCATTGGTTGAAAAGTTTAAGTGGAAACTGTATCCGGATGAGTATCATAAAGTGTATTCTAAAGTGTTGTATGTAATTGTTTTTAATATAGTTTTTCTAATTTCAAAATAATATCCTTATTATGTACATTTTAAAAACACAAAGAAAAAATAAAAATCATATGCAATGATATATAATATTTTGATATATATGTTTCCAATTCTTTCTGGGAGTATATTGCAAGCTTTTTCTTTTTTTTAAAAAAAATTATTCATTCATTCATTTATTCATTCATTCTGGCCGCGCTGGGTCTTAGTTGTGGCATGCGGGATTTTTTTTTTTTGTAAATTTGTTTATTTTATTTATTTATTTTTGGCTGCGTTGGGTCTTTGTTGCTGCCCATGGGCTTTCTCTAGTTGCAGTGAGTGGAGGCTACTCTTCATCGGTGCGCGGGCTTCTCGTTGCAGTGGCTTCTCTTGCTGCGGAGCACGGGCTCTAGGCTGAGGGCTTCAGTAGCTGTGGCACGCAGGCTCAGTAGTTGTGACGCACAGGCTTAGTTGCTCTGTGGCATGTGGGATCTTCCTGGACCAGGGATTGAGCCCGTGTCCCCTGCATTGGCAGGTGGATTCTTAACCACTGTGCCACCAGGCAAGTTCCAGGATTTTTTTTTTTTTCATTTGTGGCATGCGGACTTCTTACTTGTGGCATGCAAACTCTTAGTTGCAGCATGTGTGCAGGATCTAGTTTCCTGACCAGGGATCAAACCTGGGCCCCCTGCCCTGGGAGCACGGAGCCTTACCCACTGGACCACTAGGGAAGTCCCTCTCCTTTTTTTTAAAAAAAACAATATTGAACCATTTCCCCATGGTTGAACTGTAATTTACTGATGCAGTTGGATACGTTTTGGATGGTGTAATAGTTTACAGTTTTACTTTTCCATAAATTATGCTCTAGTTGACATCCTTGTATACAACTGTCTGATGTTTCCTTAATGGAAATTTGTAGTTGTGCAGTTGTTTCAAAACAAGTGAAATACTTTAACAACCCCCCCCCACCAATCTACTTTTGAGCTAATTTAATTATTCATTTGGTAGAGGTGGAGGCATTCCAAGAAAGTGGGGAGGGGTGAGCCTTTATATCTGTTAAATGATGTGCTGGGCCCTTTTCAAGTATTATCTTTTTTTTGTTTTTTAAAATTTGTTTATTTTATTTATCTTTGGCTGTGTTGGGTCTTGTTGTTGCCCGGGGACTTTCTCTAGTTGTGGCGAGTGGGGGCTACTCTTCGTTGCGGTGTGTGGGCTTCTCATTGGAGTGGCTTCTCTTGTTGCGGAGCACAGGCTCTAGGGGCGCAGGCTTCAGTAGTTGTGGCACACGGGCTCATTAGTTGTGGCACATGGGCTTAGTTGCTCCATGGCATGTGGGATCTTCCCAGACCAGGGATCGAACCTGTGTCCCCTGCATTGGCAGGCAGATTCTTAACCACTGCACCGCCACCAGGGAAGCCCCCTGAAGTATTATCTTTTTTGATCCACATAGCAACCCTGTCACATAGGTAGTTTTATCCTCTTTAGAGAAATTAAATGGCTTGTCTACTTAATGGCAGAATCAGGACAATGACACAGGTCTTTGACTTTCAATCTAATGTAGTTTCATTGACTCAGAGGCTCTCTTTGTGGAGACTAGAGGCAGGGTAAAGAGGACCCTTCCCTGTGCTCTCTCCTGCTTCCTCATTTTCTGCTGATTGGTGTGTATTTCTTTTCCTTCTGGTAAATTCAGGTAGAAAAAAGGTTGAGAACTACCACTATACCATTTTGCTGTCTCTGGCTTTTTTAGGGACTATGTTCATGTTTGAATCAAGAAATGGATATAAAAGTAGAACATCTGTTTAATCATATTTTTAGGAAACAAAACCCAACTAAAAAATAGTCTGTGCTTTGTATTATTCTGGAAAAGACGTAGTAGAAAGTTGAAATATAGCGCTCTACTTTCTACTTCCTACTAAGTTGAATTTTCCTTTTGACGTTTATTAATTTAAAACTGAATACTCAGAGAATAAGTTAAATGTAATAGATTCAAAAGGCTGTGTATCTTTTTTTTCTGCCAACAGCAGTTAGGTTGGCAGAACAGCATACATTAAATGAAAATAAGAACTACATATAATTATAGCCCCACATTTAAACAAACATTTAACAAACATTAACATTAAATGTTTCAGTGAGAAATAGCTCCATTTCATTAGTAAGAATTATGGACCTGATGGTGTATTTACTTTTACATTTATAATTCTAATTTATATCTTGCCTACTTCCGAAATAAATTTGAGGCAGTCCTTTTAGTATATAACTGTGTCCTCAAACCTAGCAGTCTGACTGATTCTGGGTAGTGTATGTATAGGTCAGGTTCTTAAGAAGAAGGGTGCAAGAGTCAAGGAAGAGATAAGCAAGATAAAATTGTTAAAAAGCAGCAAAGATGAAGAAATGTAAAGGTTATTGAGATCTGATGGAAAATTCCCTGGTTTGGGGCAGGGGAAAATCAGATCAGAGACAGAAATACTATGGGAAGACTGAACATTTTGAAGTTTGGGGTTAGAGAACTAATTTGCCTGGAGGATAGTGCAAAATGGATCTTGCAAATTTATTGTTGAGGACCTGAAGATGTACTCTGTGAATCTGGCGAGTAGAATTTCCCTTTGGGTGATTTGATCACAATTAGGCTATCCTAGTCTGCTTCTTGCCTATACTATGGATCTTTTTTACGGGCCACCTTCACTATTCCCTTCAAATTCTTGTCCTCAGACTTTAAAAGGGAAGGTTGTTCATGGGGAAGGAGCAAAGAAGAGATGAAATAGGAGAGGAAGAGAAAGTTGGGCAACAGATAAAAGCTGTCCGTTTTTTGACTCTCTTATGAAGGGGACTTATTACTCCCTCTTTTCTTTATTATAATAAACATTATACATTATACTTAACTTTATTGTAATACTTATCACACTATGAGCAGTTACTTTTATTCTGATTTGTCTACTGAATTGTGAGGTCCTTAAGGGCAAGAAATGTTTGTTCTTTCTCTTTTACTAACCAGCTAGAGAAAGAAGGAAAGTAACATTGAGGTCCTATTTTATATGTACCAAGCACTTTGCTAAGACATAGATATCATCAAATCCACTGGTTGAAACTTTTTAGCTTCCATAAAAATTTTTTTTTTTTTTTTTTTTGCGGTACGCGGGCCTCTCACTGTTGTGGCCTCTCCTGTTGCGGAGCACAGGCTCCAGACGCACAGGCTCAGCGGCCGTGGCTCACGGGCCCAGCCGCTCCGCGGCATGTGGGATCTTCCCAGACTGGGGCACGAACCCGTGTCCCCTGCATCGGCAGGCGGACTCTCAACCACTGCGCCACCAGGGAAGCCCCATAAAAATGTTTCGATGAACAAGTACTTCCTCACTCATTAAATTAATATTTATGATTTTTATATTGTAATGTTAAATAAAACTGATAAATCACTCTTAGTGCATACTAAATACCATTGTGGTTTGATATCTACCATGATTCATTTATAAAAAGACACAAACAGGCTCTTTTTAAACATTTAAAAAATTTATATTCCTTTCTCTGTTTAAATTCGTATCTCTATTACACTTTTCCCCACCAGATTTTATCCTTATGTGGTGTATTTTTATGCATGGATTATGTTTTGCATGTAATATACTATGCATACATTATGAAGGCAATATATTTTTATGCATGAAAGCCTTTCGTGCATACTGATCACCTATCGTATGTCTCTGCAACATATATATATGTGAAGTCAAGTTTAAAAAAAATTTCCTAGATTTTAAATTGTAATTAGCATATAGTTAGTAAAACAACATAAATGTATTAAAATGTTAAATCATTATTAAACAAGAAAATAAGTTATTTTGGAAATGCATGTTTGGGTGAAGCATGAGATGGGTGAAGCTGATCTTCAATGTTTTTCAATTAATTCAACCTTTTGTAGATAAATAATACTCAATGCTGCAATAAGACAATGGTCAGCATCAATTTTATTTCCCCCTTTTTTCTTTAAGAGGTGTAAATTCTGAGCAATTTGTTTACATAATTAATTGAATGGTAATGCACAGTTTTGTTTCAGTAGTTGTCACTCAGTTATTTGAACTCTTCTGTCATCAAATGATTTATCATCAAAATTATTTTTATTTATCTGTCAGCTGGTAATTTGATTAAGTCCTTCTTCAGTTTCGTTGAAAGCAAAGACTAGAAACCACCTGACTTGCCAGGGTCATTAGAGTCATTAGGGACATGCAGTTCTGGGATGTATACCAAAAAAGGCTTTATTAAGTCTTATTAATATAATTATATTAGGTAGTAATTATATCTATTAGTGTTTTACTTATAGGCATTGTTCAGGAGCTATTGAGAAAAGCTAAATATTGTTAACTTCAGTATACCTATGTCAAAAGGATATTTTTTTGATAAGATGTTTTTATCAGATGCCTTAAACATGTTTTTTTTTTTTTTTTTGCCTTAAACATGTTTTAACCAAAGCCATTTATTCAGGTTAAAGCCATTGTCTGCCTTGGAACCTTGCTGGCAAAACTGTTCTTTCATTGTCAAAACAATCAGATTGACTTTCATGATCTAAGAAGTCTGACTTTATTTTTCAGTTCAAATAAATGATTTGATTTGTGTTCCTGTGACAGCCATGTTTGATATTTAATCCTTGGTAGATAAATGGAAGGCAAGGAGACTTGTTTTGAAAGTGTGTTGCTTGGGGCTTCCCTGGTGGTGCAGTGGTTGAGAGTCCCCCTGCCGATGCAGGGGACGCGGGTTCGTGCCCCGGTCCGGGAAGATCCCACATGCTTCAGAGCAGCTGGGCCCGTGAGCCATGGCCGCTGAGCCTGCGCGTCCGGAGCCTGTGCTCCGCAACGGGAGAAGCCACAACAGTGAGAGGCTCAAGTACCGCAAAAAAAAAAAAAAGTGTGTTGCTTGGAAGAACTGTCTTTCTTGTTCTTTTTAGAAACTCTCTGAGCTTTGCTTCACAGAACTCTCCCTGAAAAGTAATGTAATCTTTGATGATGAACATGGGCTAGAAATGATGAACTTTTTAAATGAAAATTGTAACCAACTTCTGCCCCATTCTATAATATATCTGAAAATAGAACATGCTATCACAATTACTCATTTTTAATTTCTATCTTCATTCTTTACAGTAATTATAGAACAGGAAGCCCTATAGTCAGTTTGTAGTACTTTAAGTAAAGAAGGCTTTGCAGACAAAATATTATGAATCATTCCTTGTTTAATACTTCAGAGATTTTTATATCTAGGCAATGCAGTACGGTTTCATTCAGGATGGACGAGAGGTATGCCATTCTTTTTACAAAGTGAGTAAAGACTTGTGGAAGGGGAGTCAAGTAAGGAGAATTTGGATGACCTCTCCGTTTAGACCTCTGATCCATTGTCAGGCAGATTAGTTTTAGGAAAGGAATGAATACAAGTGGAAATTGAAGACCTGTCCATTGTTGTTTATCTATTTCAGTGTACTCCTCAGAGAGTCTGTTTACCTTCAATAGTATAAATATATGATATTGGAAGATCCCTGTTCTAATATTTATGGTAGCCTCTATTTTATAGCCAGGGAAACTTAGACTTAAAGAGGTGAAAGAATTGGCTGTGGTCATTAAGCTAGTAAATGGTTTAGTCAAGAACTCCAAAACTTACTTTTCCTCATATGTCTCACTACCTAGTACATAGTCTGGTACACATAGATGTTTGCTATGTATTTAATAAAAGAATAACTTCATATTGTTTTGTGAACTATTAAATACTTAACATTTTAGTAGTCTCTTGAATTTTGAACTGCTGCATGAAAGTAACAGATGATTCACTACAGAAGAATATTGAAGATAACTCATATTTTTAAAGCATGATCAAGTTCATCTCCCTTTAGTTCTTGAGGTAGTGTCTGTGGAAGTGACTAATAGACCATCAAAGAACTTAGGCACTTTGGGGGACTTCCCTGGTGGTCCATTGGGTATCCGTGCTCCCAATGCAGGGGGCCTGGGTTCGATCCTTAGTCAGGGAACTAGATCCCGCATGCATGCCGCAACTAAGAAGTCTGCATGCTGCAACTAAAAGATACTGCATGCTGCAATGAAGGTCCCACGTGCCTCAACTAAGACCTGGTGCATCCTAAATAAATAAATAAATACTAAAAAAAAAGAACTTAAGCAGTTTTAAATGTTTTATCAATTAAGATAGAAACCTGTTAACAGTGTAGTAGTGTTTATTTGATAGGGGTCAACTGGCTGTATGTTGATATCACAGTCAGATGTCCATGAGGCAAACGTATGTTTATATGACCAGTATATTTTTGTTTCTGTGTTAACAGGTATTCTCTTAAACTGAATGACCAAATCTTGGCTGAAGAGAAACACAAGGAGCTGTAAGTGCATTAAACCCTAGGCTGTACATAATTTACTCTGTCTATGGAGTAGATACATGTAAACAATCTGATTTTTAAAACTCTATGGGGTATAAAATATAAAGATGTAATCAATATTATGACCTTAATCCTAGTAGGATTAGGATAATTTATACTACATAAGGTTAACACAGGAAATAATTGTTCCTATGCACACATTAGAATATGGAGTATTGTATCCCATCCTCTAGACTAAGGGCATATTCGGAAATAGGTCGTTTCATCTTCTTTCCCCAGATAAAATGTTAAATTGTCATTGTTAATTTTGGCTCTTGCTCAGTTGACTTCCACCCTTTGCTTAAGGTGGAGAAATATAATTTTGTTCGTTGTCTTATGAAAAAGTAAATGCCTAACTCTGTTTAGCACAAGGTAAAACACTTTAAATATAAATAAAATTTTGTTCCTTTAAAAAATTTTAATGTTTGTAAGATCCTATCTTTCAGGTAGGTTAGCTGTATACATGATTCTGGGATATCTCTGTTGCTATTTTTCTGCCCTGTGGTAGTATCTAAAAAGATTACTACCTCACAGGGACTGTGAGGTTTTTAGCTAAAAATTACAGACTTGGGAGTTTAAAAAATTCATCTCAGGGACTTCCCTGGCGGTCCATTGGTTAAGACTTCGCCTTCCAACGCAGGGGGTGTGGGTTTGATCCTTGGTCAGGGAGCTAAGATCCCACATGCCTCAGGGCTAAAAAATAAAAACATAAAAAACAAAAGCAGTATTGTAACAAATTCATTAAGGACTTAAAAAAAATGGTCCACGTCAAAAAAAAAAATCTTAAAAAAAAAATTTCATCTCTTTTCAATATCATAGGTTTGTCCAAAGAGGGAAGCTAAAATAAAGTATATGCTTCTGTTTTCTAGTAGGCTACTTTTTTTTTCTCCATTGTGCAGTAAGAAAGTTCTGATAATTGTAATTATTATTGAAACACCTAATGTCAAATAATAATGTAGAATTAAGTTTGAGGGATTTGAGGCTAACTACGTCTACAGGTTGGACCTCACTTATTATTATTATTATTTTTTAATTGAAGTATAGTTGATTTACAGTGTTGTACGGACTGCGCTTATTATTGATGATAGTCAACGTTCTATCTATCCTTTTTATAAATACATGGGTGAATTTTACAAACTTCCTTGGGAGTTTCCTTAATGTTTGACACTCTCTTATGTTAAAGATATTTTAATATCTAACTCAAGTCCCTCGTGGTTTAGTTTAAATGTAATCTTCATTTGTACTCAAGTTATGGAGAATAACTTTTTCTGTAGATTGAGTGCTTCAAGACTATTATTTTCTTCTCAAGGTTAAGTAATGATTTTTCTGAGTACTTTTTAAGGTTCTATTTACAAACATTGTCCTGAAACTTTTCCAAATTATTTTCTTTTTTCTGTCTTATAGAAGAGATTATAGTAAGTGTTAATTATAAAATGGTAGGCTCAATGTGTAAGAAAAGGATTTAAGAGTTCTTAGAGTTGATATATCCCATTGTTATGCTAGCCTTTCATCAGTATTTTTATATTTGTTATGTCTTCATTTGATTATAATCTCCATCGTGTGTTCTCAAATTTATTGTTAAGGAATTTTATATAATTTCTTTCTTTACTGCCTAGTCAATGAGGGTAGGTGATTGTAACTGTACCATTGGTTGGTTGCTTACTTATAGGTTTGGTAACAGAACTTTTTTGTTTTGGGAATTAGGTAGTCAACCTAGAGGTTCCTTTGGCCCTCAGAGACTATGACCAATATTAAAAATACCAGAAAACTGCAATACTGTGAATATTTTCATATTATTTAATATGTAACCCATATGAATGTGTTAATTCATTTACAGTTTTTTTAGCTGTCTGTGATATAGTTCACCCCCATGGATAGACTGATTTTTTTTCTTAGATTTTATTATGAAAAATTTTAAATGTATAGTATATAATTACCCATATACTCGCCACCTAGATTTTATCATTAACATTTTACTCTCTTTTTCACCTTATCCATTCTTTTGTCTATCCATTACTTCATCTGCTTTTTGAATGCATTTCAAAAGTAAATTGCAGACATCAATATGTTTCCCCATAAATATTTCAACATGCATACCATCACCTAGAATTCAATAGTTTAGAATTTTTTGCCTTTACCTGTAAATATTTTCATACAGTGAAATGCACAAATCTTAAGTGTACATTTGCTGAGTTTTGAAAAGTGCATAAATGTTCGTAACCCAGTTCTCTATCAAGAAATTCCCTTATGCCTCTTTGTAGTCACTCTCTGCTCCTACCCTCCGAGAGGTAACCCTTATTATGATTTTTTTTCTACTATAGATTAAGTTTTTCCTGTTCTGGAATTTCTTATTAATGGAATCATATGTACGTTATGTTTTATATAATACTTCTTTCACTCAGTATAATATTTTTTAGATTCTTTCATGTATTAGTTAATTTTTTTTATTGCTGATTAACATTCCATGATTTATCTGTTTTCTTATTGGTGGACGTCTAGGCTGTTTCCTTTCATTTGGATACTGTGAATAAAGTTGCTGTTAATATTTTTGTATAAGTCTTTGTGAACATGTTTTTATTTCTCATGGATAATTACTCAGGAATAGATTTGCTGCTGAGTCACTAGGGTAATAGTATATTTGGTTCTATAGGGAACTACTAGATTTTCTTTTAAAGTGGTACCGTTTTACATTCCTACCAGCAATATATGAGAGTTCTAGTTGCTCTACATCCTCATCAACATTTGGTATTTGTTGGTCTTGCTAATTTTAGCTATTCTGGTGGATATGTAGTGGTATCTCAGAGTGGTTTAATTTGCATTTCCATGATGACTAATGATATTGAGTACTTTTTCATTAGCTTATTGGCCATGTATATTTTCTTTGGTGAAGAGTCTGTTCACATCTTTTGCTGATGAAAAAAATTAGATTGTTTTCTCCTTTTATTGATGACTTGTTGGAATTCTTTATATATTCTGGATACCAGTCAATGTCAGATGTATGTTTTACAATTTTTTTCCTCCAATCCCAGGCTTACCATTTTTTCTTAATAGTGCCTTTTGATAAGCAAGTTTAAAATTTTTATAGTCTAATTTATCACTTTTTACCTTTATGATTATTACTTTGTTCATCTAAAAAACCTTTGCCCTCAACTTATGAAGATACTCCTATTTATATTTTTCTTTAAAAACTGTATGATTTGAGCTGTTTTGTTTAGGTCTATGATCTATTATGCATTAATATTTGTATATGATGTGAGGTAGATTCCAATGTTCATTCTCCTTTATCTATATGGATATCTAGTTATTTCAGCACTATTTGCTGAATAGACTTTATTTGTCCACTGAATTGTTTTGTTGCCTTTGTTGAAAATAAAATAACTGTAGAAATATGGGTTTATCCTGTTCTGTTGATTTACTTGTCACTCTTTATGCTAGTCACACAGTATAGGTGCTGTAAGTCCTCCCACTTTGTTCTTCATTTACAAGATTGCTTTGGATGTACTAGATACTTTACATTGCCATATATTTTAGAATCAGTATATCAGTTTCCTCAGAAAAACCTTTTGGGATTATCATGGGGATGTTGAATCTATATGAGAGAGAATTGACATCTTAACAGTATTTAGTCTGTCTTTTAATTTCTCTCAGCAGTGCTTTGTAGTTCTCAGTGAAGAAGTTTTGCTTGTCTTTAGGCCAAATGAATTTTAATACAAGCCTTGCTTTATGACTATGAATTTCGAAACAAAAGATTGAGGGTTTCAAATTATATTTTCACCTAGAATGTGTTAAATTTGGATAGATGATTTTTTTTTTCTCACAGTGCCTGATATGTCTTCTGGATATTCCATAGCAGACCTTTGGTAGGGCAGTCCTGTCTCGTTAACAGTATCAGGTATAAAACATACTAGCTGAGTGTAAATAATATGTACTTTTCCAGAATTTTCTTCCTTTTATGTTAAGCCACTTGGAATATCTTCTGGATTTGATTGTTATATACTTTTTCTTGTCAGTGTCCTTGCAGATTTTTATTCCTCTTTGAATATATTACATAGTAATTATTTTATAAGTTAGCATTTATCACTAAAAGTATATTGGAGTTATTATTTTTCTACCATAACTACATATTTAGCTGTGTAGGAAAATTAGTGATGTCCCTAATCTTTGCCAGCTATGGTTAAAATGAATATCATTAGGCCATACCACAGACTGGAAAAGAGAGATAGGTATTTAGCTCAAATCTGTCATAATTCTTAGAGAAACTCTTCAAGGTGTGTAGTGTGATGATAGATTAATAGCTCAAATTTTTAATCTAATGGAAGTGCTCTGGAAAAAAAATTGTATGGCGTTATGACAGGAAAAATACATTTTATTGATTGAAGCAGATTTTCAGGTCAGACCTTTTCTTTTGTCACTATTTAGCACTAAAAAATCACATCTTTTCTAGGTTACTCTTTGCTTTACTTACTTTATTTCAATTAAAAAAAGATGTTGGAAAGGAGTCTAAATCTTATTAGGAGCCAAATGACCTGTGTGCATACTTAATATATACACATTTTATAGAAAACACAAAATTTTCAATTCTCTTAAAAAGCAAGTGCCACACTATTGGATTAATCTTAAATGAGCTCTTCTCTTTTTCTAGTGCAATTAACTAAATTAACTCTGTGGAATATTATGCAGTTATTTATTTTATTTTATTTTATTTAACATCTTTATTGGAGTGTATTTGCTTTACAATGGTGTGTTAGTTTCTGCTTTATAACAAAGTGAAACAGCTATACATATACATATATCCCCATATCTCTTCCCTCTTGCATCTCCCTCCCTCCTACCCTCCCTATCCCACCTTTCTAGGTGGTCACAAAGCACCGAGCTGATCTCCCTGTGCTATGCGGCTGCTTCCCACTAGCTATCGATTTTACATTTGGTAATGTATATATGTCCATGCCACTCTCTCACTGTGTCCCAGCTTACCCTTCCCCCTCCCCATGTCCTCAAGTCCATTCTCTAGTAGGTCTGCGTCTTTATTCCCGTAGTGCCCCTAGATTCTTCATAACCTTTTTTTTTTAGATTCCATATATATGTGTTAGCATACGGTATTTGTTTTTCTCTTTCTATGCAGTTATTAAAATGTTTTTAGGAAAATATTTAATATCGTGATGATTTAAGTAGGTGAAAAAGATTGCTTGTAGATATCATAAAAGAGAATTGTAGTAGAATAGTAGATCTGTGGGTGATTGATAATGGGTGAATTTTAATTTTTTTCTTTGTACTTTTATGTGTGTTTTATTTTATTTATTTATTTATTTATTTATTTATGGCTGCGTTGGGTCTTCATTACTGCACATGGGCTTTTTTCTAGTTGTGGCAAGTGGGGGCTACTCTTCGTTGTGGTGTGTGGGCTCCTCACTGCGGTGGCTTCTCTTGTTGTGGAGCATGGGCTCTAGGTGCACGGGCTTCAGTAGTTGTGGCATGCGGGCTCAGTAGTTGTGGCACATGGGTTTAGTTGCTCAGCGGCATGTGGGGTCTTCCCCGACCAGGGCTCGAACCCGTGTCCCCTGCATTGGCAGGCGGATTCTTAACTACTGCGCCACCAGGGAAGCCCTATGCTGTTCTAGATATGAAGTATATTTTCCCTTTTGTTACTGAATGAATTCTCCTTATTGACTATTTTTTTACGTCAAAATTGAATTATTTTGTTAGAATTACCCCTTGAATTTAAAAGTTTTATCTTGGAATAAGTATATTTAAGTTTTTATTGGTTTAGGATTATGATGAAAGGGAAGAAAATAAATGAATTATATAAGAGGTATGAAGCAGGAGTATTGGAAAGGACACTCTTAGACCTTAATCTTTGGTTCAGTGTAAAAATATTATAATTTCTTAGAGAACAATGCCAATTTCTAAACCAGCATGGGAGATTTTTAAGTATTTAAGTGGCATGTTTCAGAACATGTTCAGAGCCCTTAGAGACAATCAGTAACATCTGATATGCTCTTAAATTCATTATTATTGATGGTGTGGCTTAGTAATTCTTTGAAAATATCAAGATTGTCTTGTAAGAGTAGTGTTAGAACTGATTGCCTATAAAGCTAATAGATTTTGTTCATGGCAAATGCCAAAGAGAAAAAAAACGCCTGGGAAGTGAAAAGTCAAAATTGAAATAAAGAACATCTAGGACCAGCAACAAGGTTAAGTGGTTAATATGATTTCAGTATTCATAAAAGCTGCAGTATTTTAAATACCATGAACATTTTTATGATCCCTTTCTCAGGGCCCACTTTCTTTTACATATTTTAAATTATAGAATTTAAGATTCTAGAAATGAACCCTAGAACTAATTATTCATATTTTATGATGAATGGGTGAGATCCACATGATAAAGTGACTTGCTATAGGTTACACTGCTCTTTAATGACAGCGCTGGACCAGAATTCAAGTCTTGTGATGCCCATTTAAATGCTTTTTGTATCACACCAAGCAGCTCCCTAAAAATACAATAATTTTTTTAAGTAAAAAGGATCGATATTCAGTGCAAGTCCCAGTACTAACTGATTATAATGAACCCAATGGCTATATCAAGGCTCTCAGTGGCTGATTAATTTTACAGTATTATATTATGGTTTAGAAACCACCTCAGACTCATTCAGTGAGTTGAGGAGAGTCAGGTATACTATGTATACCTGAATTCCAAATGCAGGGCACTTCTCATTCTTCCAAGGAGATGGTATAATACAAAGCTTTTTGGCCAAGTTGACTCTAAAAGCTTTTAGAGAAGTTTCACAACCACATATTATGTGAAATAATTTTAAAATTCTTTTTTCTTTTTTACTTCTCATTTGTTTGAACATTCAGAATTTTCATAATCTTTGTTACCAGTAGAAGAATCCTTTTCTCTAGAACACAGCAATCTTCTTTGATCGAAGTTGTTTGATTCCACGTATGATCCTTTCATTGGACATTTTATCCTAAGCTACAGATGCCTCTTACATGGGAAACATTTTTGTTCTTGTTGTTTGTGAAATATTTTTGTAATTGAGTTTTTAATATATAGTCATGATCTTTGTACGGTAGCTGTTTACTATATTGCTTTTTAAATTGATCTTTAAAAAGCTCTACAATAACATTCACCATTTGTGCTTATGAAGCTGTGCCTCCAGGAATAATACTAAATGTGTGTTCAAATTCTTTGCTCTTTGTTTTTTTATACTAATATCATCAGGTGACTTCTGTAAGAATCCCAAACTAGCATTGATTGAATTCATTCCAGGCAACTACTAATGGTTCTAAACTAATCTGTGAGCAGAGTTCACCCCTTTGGTGAACTTTTGACTATGCTCTCACTTTAGAATTCTAGGATTTCATAGTTTCTTGTTATCTGTTGTTATAACTGGATTATGAAACTTTCGAAGATTTGCTTAAATATTGTTTAAAAGAAAATTATTAACTCTGACATAAAGAAGAACTCATTACAAGAAATAATTTTAGTATTAAACTTTGTCATATATTCATGCATATATGATAGATGAATGAAAAATGTATGTTATATGGGGTAAAACCTTAAAAGCCTCAAAGGATTAATCCTAAATTGCCACCTTCTGTTTTTGAAGAAATGTATGGTGCTCTGGATTCAGCACTAGAAGAAACTGAGTTTATGTATGCTTTGCCACAGATTGTATCCTTGGTATATCAGGTAAGATTCAATTCTGCTATGAGGAATGAGAAATAAGAAACCTATTATAGGGATTAAACCTTACTTATTGCAAGAAAAACTAGGGAAGTAGAGGTCCAGAAAGGATTAGAGAAAAGTCACTAACTAGTCCTGGTGTGTGGATTAATGAATTGGAGCTTTCAAGAAGCAGCTAGGCATGTATAGCTGCTGGAGTAAACTGTGAGGAGAGTTGGTGGATTGTTGGCTCTTTGAAGCTACCACTTCTGTGAGTTTTCAGTGGAGCATTTGGTGATGGGCTTAGGCCTGTTTGGAAAGGTGAGCTGGAGGTGGAGTGGGGATACATAAGGATAAATTGGAATTCCTCCCATACCTTTCTGTCTTCACTACCTCTAGCCAGTAACTACCCTTGGTGTGAAACGGCCGCTGCTTCACTTGTACCTCCCAAATTGTACACAAATTTCTCTTGTGGCTAATCCCAACCTAAAACCACATAGGGAAGGAAATTCTGGGGATTGTAGTTTTTAGTTGACACAGTATAAAACTACCATACTTGGGTTAATCACTTAATCTCTTGAATATAACATCGTCATTTGTAAAACAGTGATAATTTCATTTTATCTTGTTAGGTTTAATGAGGATTAGATGAAATTATATATGTGAGAAAGTTTTGATCTACAAGGAATCATAAAGGTTAGTTGTGATATAGGTTGTTTTGAGTATGATGATGTTTATAAAAACATTGTTTAACTGGCTTCGGCTCTTAGAGAAGCTTAGCTGTCTGTTGCATATCACTGTGGGTTTAGATTAGTGCTTTGCTCTTTCATTATTACCCATTAAGCAAATAGTTTCTTTAATTAGCTACTTCTCTTTTAGTCTATTCCGTAATCCCTCTGAATATAGTTTTTGAGTTTCAGGCATAAAATTGTTCAGAAAAAAATGGTAGTGGTCTTTTTTGCTTTCTACCTCTTTGATTTTTTTAGTGGGGAAGGGTAAGGTGGTTCCTGAAACTTTATCCAGACCTTTTCAGTCCAAGTGTAGTTCATTGATCTTTTGCTACAAATAATTTACTTGACAGTATTTTACTATGTGGTATCAATAGGGTGAATTTATTCGGGTCAACATGGGTTGAACAGAGTAGAAATTGCTGTGTTGAATTCTTTTTTCTTCTTGGTTACAACAGACAAGAATATTTTGAGAGTGCAGCTATGACAGATATCTACCTGAAAAACAATGTAAGGGTTATGCCGACATGGTCTATATTCCCTTAAGGATTGAGTCAGACTATTTGGGAATGATATGAACTTAGGAGTTTTGGGGAACTTTAGTATCTGTTAGCAGCTAATCTAGTTCTTGAAAACTACTAACTATATATAATTAGTATTTTCTCTACTAACTATAATTAATGTTTTCTTTTTGGAAAGTATTGAAAAATTGAATAACACTTAAGAGCAAGGAAAGAGGACATTTCTTTAATTACTTTTATGCTCTAATTTAATCCTCACAGCAACCCTATGAGGTAGGTATTATAATCATTCCCATTTTACAGGAAACTAAGGCTTGGAGAGACTCTATTACTTTTCTCATAGTAGGAAAGGTAGGTTCCAATTTGATTTCGGATCTTTTTTATTGCTTTTTACTTTGCTTAAGTTCAGTGACTTAGGAAAAAGAATATTCTAAAAAATTCTTTAGAAGAATGATATTATTTAAAACACATTTACTTCACAAACTATTTATGGTGGATGTTATATTTCATTAGTTTTAATATGATTTACTAGAAAAATACCATAGTTTGTAGGTAATACTGTGGTTTTTTGGGGTTGGCTGATGGCTAAGGTGTAAAACCTTAGAGGATAATCTGAGCTTAAGTTGATGACTAGAAATCCAGTATTTCCAACCAAATAGGTCTTCTTCTTGAAGTTCTGTGTTTTTTCTCCAACAATTGGAATGACTTTGTCTATAAGTACCTCTAATTCTAGCAGCCAGCTAGTGTCAGTGATCAAGTTTGGAATAACTTCTATGACTGCCCTTTTAAGTCTGGATTCTGAGAGAATTTTTTTAATGCCAATTTTAGGTTTCTTTAATTATAATCGTTTTCCTTTAAAATATGTGGTAGGTGAAAGCATAAACTTTTTCAGAACTGGTTTTCTCTAAAGTCAGGAGATTTATATACTACCTATATTATGATGCCTTTGGTCGTGAGTAATGGACACTCAAAACAGAATGACTTTATATATAGAAAATTTTATTATTTAACCCAATTTTATTATTTTATTATTTAACCAACCCTTATATGGAGGTAAGACTTGGTTAATTCGGTGCTTCAGGAACATAATCAGGGAGCCCTGGGCCTTTTTGTTTTTCTGCTCACCATCCTCAATGTTCTTTTAGGCTGTTTACTCCTCATGTTTACAAATGGCTATTTGCAGTTCCAGAGGTCGGATGTAGTTGACGATATCTAGACTCTCAGGAAAATCTTGTTCTTTTTTAAGTGCAAGAAGAGCTTTCCCAGAATTACCCCAGCAGACTTCTCCTTAATTTATCATTGACTTCCATTGCATTGTATATTCCTTCGTAAACCTCTGACTGGCAAAGAAGATAGAATTACCATGATTCTAATCAAGAGTCACTCCATGGGTCAAATCACAGACTCCCTAATAACTGAACAAAATTTGGGGTTCTTCTGGAAAAGGGAAATAGCTGTTGGTTTGAGAATTAACAATGCATTGCTTACAATGTTTAAATAAAATGGCTATGTCACATTTCCCTGGGTACACAGCAACCAGGGTCAAACTTACGAAATGCTGCAGTGAGAGATTTCGTAAAACTGTTTTCTGCTGCAGTCTTTATTCCTTGTTACTGTGCACATTGAAGAAAATTAAAATTTTTAAGAATTGAAAATTTAAACCCATTCCCTGATAGTAGCAAAGATATAAAAGTGTATGAAATTTGAGTGAATATTTTTTAAAGCATGGGACATTTTTGTTATACTCAGACTTGAAAGGGGATGTGCACAATTATGTGACCTCATGGGAACTATTGCTCCCTTTTGTCTGACACAGTTTTCAGCCTTTTCTTTGATTTCATCCTCAGCAATCCAGAAGGACACCTTTAAAAGTAAAGAAACAAAATTATTTACTGTTCTCTAAACCAGGGGAGGTAGAAAAATACATTCAGAAGAATGGTATACAGTGTAACCTGCTGCTTTGGTTAGTGTTCTATATTTGATATGCTCTATATTTGTTATATATTTATATTGAGATGTGTATTTTTAGAGGATCATAATGGGGAATATTTCTACTGCTTCCTGAAAACATCATTATAATATGTTTTTTTGTGTGTTTTTTTCAAAGTTTTAGTAGTTTGGGGAATTTTATTCCAGACTATTATAAGTTATTATTCAATATCTTATTTCAGAATTATTTTACTGAGTCACCTGACAAAGGTAGGATTATATGTTTTCCATAAAATGAAGAATATTATCTCCTGTTGCAAAGAGGTATAGATTTGCAATGGATGAAAGCAGTGACTCTGGCTTCAGTCTACCTTGAAGAAAGAATAAAAGTAGAATTGAATAATCTGTGGAAAAAGGAAGATGGACTGTCATATTCTAGCACTTACTATATTAAGAATGTTTAATATTAGTAGGTGATTTTATAATTAAAGTTTTCTAATTTAGGGTACCTTTGAATCAGTTTGTAATAACCAAACCACAAAAATTCAATTTGCTTTAAATATGAAGAACTTTTAAAATATAAAGTCCTCCCTTAATTTTCATAATGTTTCTATATATTGATGCTTTCCATTTCTCTACAAAATTTGTTTGTTAATATATTAGACTTGGAAAATAATAGTAATAATGCTGCAATTCCTTAAAGATTATAGTAGTATCTAATTTTACAGTGTTTACCAAAAGTGAATAATTTTCAGCCTCTCTTCAAGACTTTGATTATTTTTAGTTGTTATTCTTACTTTCTGCATCTTTCTTATTTGTTTCCTTTGTTGGTTCTAATTATGCCCTCAGGACTTAGCATAGTATAAATTTATTATGTTTTCTATAGGATACCTATTCAGATATTTGAAAATGATTACACATTTTTTAGGAGTAGAAACTGTCATTTGTATCCATAGGCCTTAGTAGGCGTTTATGATTATTGATTGACTTGATTGATAACTTAATGTGTAATAATATTTCACAGTCTTCCATTGGTTTGTATAATTGAGGGAATTTTCTATTGTTCTTATCTTAGATTTGTGATCTGTAAAGTATATTATAAAATTATTTATGTATTTCATAATAGTTTTATCTGGACCTGCATAAAACAAGTGCTTATTTTAAAAACTGTAATAATCTAACCTTGTAAATCCATTGTTAGTTATTTGGAAAAATGAATACTGTATGATATGAAGCACTTCTTTTTATTGCTAATTTCAGGTTTCACTACCTGGGAAACCTCTATGTGAAAGTATAGGTCTGTTAACTATCTTCTCTGTTCTGTCTGGGATGATTTATTGATAATTTAAAATAAAATTTTTCAGTAAGACTGTAGGATTCTGGGGATCATCTCATTGACTTTGTACCTGGTATTGTTGACAGAATTATCACTGTTATTAATCCTTATCCTTTAAACATTTACACTTGTAAGGCAGAGTAAATAAAGCCATTGTACAGGTTGGAATGGTGGATAAAAAATGTTGCCTGCCATTCTGGTAAACAAGCCATCAGTCACCGCAGCTGCCCCTGATGGTGTGCCCTGATGGGAATTCAGGATGGAGAAAAACAGGATAGTGGCCCTAAATTGTTAAGATGCATGTCACAGAACTAATTTCAATGAGCCCAGACTCTTGCATCTTTCCATGCCTAGAAAAGCAGTAAAATCATTAATTTGAAGGTCTGTATTTTGTGATTAGCAGTAATCTTTTGATGTTTGACTACTTATTTTTGTCCCCCTAGCCAAAACTCCTATATATCCAGGCTCCTCCTTTACCTCTTTGGAACAGTTCTCCTCCTTTACCTCTTTGGAACAGTTCCTCAGAGCTATCTGAGAGACTGTCTCTCAGGCTGTAGTCCTCAGTAATATCCCCGAATAAAACATAATTCTCAACTTTTAGGTTGTGTGTTTTTTTTTCCAGTCAACAGAAGGATTCTAGGAATGACTTAGCATACTCTTTAGTATAAACTGTAGAAATCTTATTTAAAACCTTCTTTTTTTTTTTTTGGCCTTAGGTTGTTACGGTTCTAAGATCCTCTGCTTATGGCCATTTTACGTGCAGAATTTTTGGTGGTAAAAATTGTGTTTTATCAGCTTAAAGTGAATCCATTTCCCATATACAAAGTATTCATAGGGTATTACTTAATGCTTAATTTATGCCTGAATATTTTTGTTACTGAACTCAGGTTCAGCTGCTTGCCACTCAAAAGCCAATAATTCGAGAGGCAGGTGTCAGTAGAAAGGGAAATTGCTTTAATCAGAGGAGAAGGTGGACTCGTGTCCTGAGACCAACTCCAAAGATTCTGCTCAGCCATGACAGTTTTTAAGGGGAAAAGTGGGGGAAGAATCTCTGAATCATCAAGGCAGGAGGTTGGGTTCTGCATCATTCTCCATTGTGGGCAGGCTGGCTGACTCTTCAGATGTTATCTTACCCGAGTGATCTGCCTGCAGGATTGCTAATGGGGTCTGTTGGAGGTAGAGAGCTAGTCATTCTTTAACTACTAAATACTTCATTCTTACTTCTTTTAATCTTGGAAAAGAATCAACAGGTTAGGCAAGGCATGGTGTGCATTCAGGAGAGCATAAGTCAGGAGTTAGTTTAAATTGCCTAGTGATCTCATTCTTTTTTTTTTGCGGTACGCAGGCCTCTCACCGTTGTGGCCTCTCTCGTTGCGGAGCACAGGCTCCGGACGCACAGGCTCAGGGGCCATGGCTCACGGGCCCAGCCGCTCCGCAACATGTGGGATCCTCCCAGACCGGGGCATGAACCCGTGTCCCCTGCATCGGCAGGCGGACTCTCAACCACTGCGCCACCAGGGAAGCCCTATTTATTTATTTTTAATTTATTTTTGGCTGTGTTGGGTCTTTGTTGCTGTGTTCAGGCTTTCTCTAGTTGTGGCGAGCTGGGGCTACTCTTCCTTGTGGCACATGGGCTTCTCACCGTGGTGGCTTCTCTTGTTGCAGAGCACGGACTCTAGGCACGTGGGTTTCAGTAGTTGCAGTACGTGGGCTCAGTAGTTGCGGTGCGTGGGCCCTAGGACATGCGGGCTTCAGTAGTTGTGGCGTGTGGGCTCAGTAGTTGTGGCGCACGGGCTTAGTTGCTCTGTGGCATGTGGGATCTTCCTGGACCAGGGATCAAACCTGTGTTCCCTGCATTGGCAGACGGATTCTTAACCACTGTGCCACCAGGGAATTTCTCCGTCCCTCAATACATTTTTAATGAATAAATAACATGCTTTAAATGTCTCCAACTCGGACTTCCCTGGTGGTTCAGTGGTGAAGGGTCTGCCTTGCAGTGTGGGGGACACGGGTTTGATCCCTGGTCAGGGAGCTAGGATCCCACATGCCGCGGGGCAACTCAGCCCGCGCCCCACAACGATGGAGCTCCTGCACCTCAGCTAGAGAGCCCACGTGCTGCAAACTGCAGAGCCCATGCGCTCTGGAACCCACACACTACAACTACAGAGCCCACGTGCCCTGGAGCCTGCCCGCCACACCTAGAGAAGAGAAAACCCACAAGCTACAACTAGAGAGAAGTCCACGTGCTGCAATGAAAGATCCCGCGTGCGTCAACAAAGATCCCGCATGCTGCAACTAAGACCTGACACAGCCAAAAATAAATAAAATAAATAAATATTAAAAAAAAAGCCTCCAACTCTATGTATTCTCCTTTTCATAATTCTTGCCCAGAATGTTACAGTAGCACCTTATATAACCACCCTGCCTCTATTCTCACCCCTTCTCTTTACTTCACATTCACATTCTTTACTTCACATGGTTGCACTTTTGTTTCTGTCCTATTGATTGTCCACCTTTCTAAGACACTAGTTCGTCCCATCACTTGACCATGTTGTTAAAACACATTAATAGTTCTCCATTGCCTACTGGATGAATTTCAAGTTATTATGCATGACTTGGAAGCAGTTGATGATCTGAAACTGGCTTTCCCCCTTTATCGCTATCCCCAGCCAACAGCTTTCTTCTTCCTTAAGCTCCCTTAAGATCTGATTGCTTGTTTTTGTATCTGGGTCTTTGAATGTACTCTTCTACCCTTTCCCAGTCTTATCTGCCTGATAACTTCAAAATTCAACTGCTTCTGCCAAAAAGCTCCCTCTTCACCCCTAATAAATTTGCTTTTGTTATTGTACTAAAACTTGTCTGTTGTCCATATTAGACTGAATTTGAGACCTGTGACTATTTCATATCCAGTTCTGCTTGTGTGTCATACATAGGTCTGCTTATTAAATGCTGTAGAATCATATTAAATGCCTGTGGGTTAAGGAATAAGTATTAGTTGAATTGGAAGTTAATTTTTTTTTTTTTTTTTTTGGCTGCATGGTGTACAGCCTGTGAGATCTGAGTTCCCTGACTAAGGATGGAACCCATGCCCCCTGCAGTGGGAGCTCAGAGTCTTAACCCCTGGACCGCCAAGGAAGTCCCGGAAGTTAAAGTTTAAGAAAATGATGCTTTAGGAATTTTAGGAAAATGGTGTTAGTTTTTAAAGCATGATGTCCAAAATGATGGTACTTTTAATTTTTATTTATAGAAGGATTTTTAGACAACATAAAATGATTCTGATTTCTTTGTATTGAATGTTCTAGGAAAATATAAAAAAAAATTGGTCCATAATTTAATCCTTTTAAAAATAGAGGTAATTATCAGAACATTTCTAGAGCATAATTTTATTCCCATGCTGACTTCATCATTCCACCTTATTTGTTGTCAAATAAGGATGAGAAAGAAAGTGGGGAAGGGGGAAGGTGGAAAGGAAGAGATAGGGAAAGGGAAAGGAAGAGAGGAGGAGGGATGGGTGTGTGGAGGTGTGTGTGTGTGCGTGTGTGTGTGTGTGAGAGAGAGAGACAGAGAGAGAGAAGTTTATTTTGCCATTCAATGTGCAGACTTTTATTTAATCTGTTTCCTTTTTAATATGAATGCATATCCCTTTCTCCAGAAATTGAGTCATTTGGTGATTCTGCAAATAAATTGACTTGCTTCTTATTTCTTCTTTCCCTTCTTCCTCCTCAGTCTTTGGTTTTAGATTTTGTCTGGTGTGCTGGTTCAGCCATCAATATTTGTTACTCTAAAGACTTCATCATCTTATGGACATTTTTCACCAAAAATGTTTTTGTAAGCTTCTTGTCATTTTAGTGCAAGGAGCAGAGATGAGCTTTGCTTTAAGTCTTTTGTGTTGAAGTAAAATAATGGTCAGTGTATTTTTAATATGAAAGCTGTATAAATTGAAATACTCAATTCCTTTACATTAGGAAACAGCAGCACAATTAAAAGGGAGATGAATTGCTCCATCTGCAAGGTGCTCAGGAAGTGGAGAGAAAGATAGCTACATTGTAAGCTCCAGGAGAGAATGGGTTTACATCTTTGTGTATTTGTCTTTCCTTTCCATTGTATACATAGTGCCTAACTTTGTGTAATGTAGTGTGTGGTTCACCAATAGTTACTGAAAAAATATAATATGTAATTTAAAAAATCATTTTAGATAGAAAGTACATCAAGAAATATGCTACCCTCTTTTGGACTTTTTAGTATTTTGATCATGCTCTCATTCTCCATTTCACCTTTAAAAGCCTGTAATTAGTGTCCTGATTTTTGCCTTTAGTTTGTTTATATTCCTTTTCATAGTTGTTACTGTTAGCTCACAAAATTATGACCTAATTTATGTTTTCACCATTATCCAGCACAGTTAGTATTCAGAAAGATTTTATTGTTAATCAACCTTGAGATCAGCCTTAACTAATTTCAGTTGATTTGGACACACCTATTTTTTTTAAAAAATCAACCCTGATATAAACACAAACAACAGAGAACACTGTCTTTCCTGAAGATTACGTTCACATTTCATCCTCTTCATTGAGTAGTGTAGATGTATTATTTCAAAAATAAAAATTATTTTTTGTATTAAAAATTGACATTTCTTTTCTTTTTTTTTAAACTAAGACCACAAGGTTCTGAGGAGATTTTATCCCAAATGACCTTAGAATAATGGTTAACTTCTTAGTAATTAAAAAACAAAATAATGCTGCAACCTTGATTCAGTTTTCAAGTATACTTTTGCTTGCTAGTCAAGCCATTTTTTATTATTCATTTGTAGCACTTTAAAATGAGTCCCTATTGTTGTGCAGGTTTTCCAAAATAGTATTAATAATGTAAATGCAGAAATTTATTTTAAAACTAAGGTGATACCCACCAGATGGTGCTATTTCGCCTGTTTTGTCTGTGAAAAAAAAAAAAAAGATGGATATAGAACTTTTAAAAAGTGTATGGAATATCTCCTAATATTTTGGGGGACATAGTATTTTGGGGATAGAGGAGTTCAATGGAGAGAAGTATTCAAGTATTATAAACTTACAGAATATAGAATAAATTTACATATATGTTATACTAATATGTTTATCTTAATAAAGGTAGAGACCATTGCTAGAATTAACATGGCTGAGAACTTTTTATTTCGTGTAAAAATATTAAGTGGATACTCTTCTTAAGGTTTACATAATGCAAATGCTATCAACTGTGATAATTCCATAATCATAAAAAATGTAATTATTTCTAAAAGGAGGTATTACCAAAATTTATATTTCAGTTTTCTTTTTATTTTGAAGTAAACAGTATTACTGTCCAGCGGAGTTACATAGTTATTTACAAATAAGAAAACATTTTGATTATTTTTTATGTTCTTGAATATTTCCAAGATCAAGGAGAGAAGATTAGGCTTGAATTCATTATTTTTACAAAGGAAAAAATAACTCTTCTAAATTAATTTGTATATTAGGAAGAAGGTAACCACGCGGCACACTAGTCATTTAGATGCTGCAATTGACTATCCATTATAGTTTAATTGGCTAGCTAATATACTTTTCAGTGATGTATGAAAGATTCAGCCAGTGTTTCTAGGATTTTAATATACTTAACTTTTTCTGGTCTTATTATCACTCTGTATTTGCATCTGGCCATGAGACTGAAGCATAAAGGTGTGTAGGTGCTGTTATAAGTATTTGCCAAAGTCATTGCTGATAATAGCAACAATGATTTTATTTGCATGTGTGAAATTAGAGATTAAACTTGCTTTTATATCTTACATTTGAATTTTTCCCCTGGAAAGGTATGTGTGTTACTTTGTAGGGGAGGAAGATTTTTTCCTCTACTCTTCTTGGTTATTTTGGCTGGTCTGCTAATTCAGTTGACGAAAGACAGATTAACAGGAGAAAAACAAATTTAATTACGTAGGTATGGGAGCCCCATAAAAATATGAAACCCAAGGGCAAGTCTGGCAGTTGAGGCCTTCCTGAGCTAAGGAATGGGATAAGGGACTGGGGCTTTAAAGGGGAGGAGGGTAATTCACAGAACAATAAGAAGAGCAGATGTTTGGTAATTAGATGCCATAGGGATAGGTCTTTCAGATAAACTGTTAATCTCTGGTAGCTCTCTCTCTGAGCCAGGCCCCTTATGCAAAATTTTTTAGGTACTTAAGGGAGAGGTAAAAAGGTCTTCCTGAGTCTTTTGGGCCTTGGTTGTCTTCAGTTCAAAGTAATCCAAATGCCAAAGTGTCACATTTTGGGCAGGCTTGTTTTGAACCCCTTCAACTTTGGATTCAGTGAATGGAACCTCTATAGGCTAGGAAATACAGATAGTAGATTTTCTTGTATTTCTAGACTTTGTGAATGAATAGTTTAATCATAACTATTAACATTGTTGACATTCTCATAACAACCTGAAGATTGTGAACCACCATATTGCTTTATCTTGTTTTATAGCATTTTAAAAAAACTTTGGGTTATAGTTTTTGAGTATACCTCAGATCTCTCTTGCAAGAGTATAAAGTTCTTCCTGCTTTATTTCCCTCACTCCGCTTAGCACAGTGCTTTATATATGGTAGATGATCTGTGTATATTTATTACAAAAAAGAGTTAATTTTTTCATGCCTACTATTAGTAGTAGTATTATAATACAAAGGAAGTTATTTAGATAGATTTTCCTCCTTGTACTAATTTCCATAGTAACAGAATATACTATGTTCTATTATTTTTAATCTTAAACATCTTTTCTTATATGACTTTTTATAGTTGGTTTAAAAGGACCATCTCACCGAAATCTCTTAAAATCGTACTAGTGATGCATTCTATCCTGGTGCAGATAAGTGTATTTTCAGTTTTCTTAAAAATAAAAAATCTTGTCATCAGTCTAGTTTCATGTGGATCTTGCGAATTAGAGATGGTCTTGTCCAGTAGTTGGTTCAGGGCCTCTTGGGGGGGTTCCTAAGACCTTTTCAAGGGGGTCCACGAGGGCAGAGCTATTTTCAAAATGATAGTAAGACATTGTTTGCTTTTTCATACTCTATCATGAATGTAAGTAGTTTTCCAGAGGTTACATGACATGCGATATTGATTGAATGCGTAAGCATATGAGAATGTAGCTGTCTTCTATTAAGCCAGACATTAAAGAGAGTTGCAAAAATTATAAAACAATGTAACCCTTGGCACTAAATTTTTTAGTTTGGAAATTTTTTTTTTCTTTTTCCATAAAATGTTACTTGTTTGACATTTAATGCTTCTATTATTAAAAATAATAAATTAGTAAACATTTTAAAATATGTTTTAATTTCTAATATGGTAACCAGGGATAGATATAAAAGCTCTTTGAAGTATTCAATACTTTTTTTAAAAGTATAAAGAGGTCCTGAGATCAAAGCATATAAGAACTTCTGATCCTAATTCTTTATCTTCATTTCACAGATGAGGGTCCTCAGTGGCCCAGAGAGGTGAAGTGGTTTAATCAAGTATACTCAGCCAGTTTTTGGCTTAGCTCATACTTGTATCACTGACTTCTGACTGCTTTGATTTATTTTATTAGCTGTTTTGATATTTAGGTATTTTCCAACCTAATACCAATTCTGAGTTCCTTAAACTGTTTTTTAGTTTGATATTTTAATTGACTTTATTAAGTATATGAATAAATTGGGAATATTGACCTGATTTTTCAGCTACAATAAAAAAGTTTTTTAACACATAAAATTTCTAGTATAACATTGCTATAAAGTATGAACTTCCTAGCAAGGAAAGTAAATTGATAGATGAAAAAGTGTAGCCTTAGTGTCAAAAAAAAAATAAAGTTGAGGGCAAAGAGGTAGCCTCTTGTGTTTTAGAGACTCTTTTACTACTCTTTACTTGTTTTCTTCCCATTCATCCACAATAAAACATTGGTTACAGGCTTCCCTTGACATTTATGGGAGTCCACTCATAGAAGAATGAAGTGTCCTATTCTTAGGTTTCAAAAATTAATAGTATAATAATTCTACATTGCTCTTCTGGTGGATGTGCATTATTTCTCATGTTGAATTTCATGCTTGGAGGATTGAATTCTAAAACATTCTCCATTTTTTGAAATTGATGAAGGAATTTAAAACCACATCATGAAGATAGATTGAAAACCTGGATAGTTTGAGCTTGAAGAGAGAGAATCAGGAGATCCATATATTAGCCATCTTCATTTGAAGGACTTTCTTTATGCGGAAATAAGATTAGATTTATTGATTTATATGTGAAACCTCAAGGATAGAAGAACCAATGGGTGGGTGACACAGACTGAATCATTTTAGCTCGATAAAGGGAAAGTCTCTAGAAGTAAAGAAATACAAAAATAGAATCAACTTGTATTGGTAATAATTTCCCTGTGTCAGGAGGTGTTAAATTGCAGACCAGATTCCCTGGTAGGAATGTTGGCAAATGAATAAAGGAGTTCTGGTTAATTGGGTTAGATGACCTTTCATAAGATTCTTTCTATTATCTGTTTTGGTATACTTGTTGAAAATAACTTGTTTTAATGATAAGAGTTTCTTTTAAAAAGGTAATTGGTTTAGCAGATATATTCTACTTTTATATTAACTAGTCAATAAACTTTATGGATCTGTGGTCTTGGCATGAGCAGTATAATCGATTCTCCTAGAAGGAGTGTGTGTTTTCTTTGTTCCTTTTATTGCAAGCCATTTGAAGAGATGATGGATTGGTAGCAGAAATTTAGAAGTGAAAGGAATGATAAACATTAGAAAGGAAGATGAAAGCCATTTTGAACATGTACATTGAATTGATGATATTTTGAGATTTATTTTAGTATTTGCTCATTGATCACAAATATTTTCTGCCTTTTGTTACTACTCTTTTCCTGTCTGGTTCTTTTCCAAGTATTCCAACAAAGTAAACTATTCTGTAACTAATATTTTTGTGAAATTCTTTCAGTTGTTGCTGGTTTTACGAGTTATAGGCTCCTTTATAATATAATCAAATGATGACTGCATTAAAACATTCTTAATTTAACAGAGTATGGGTCTGGGGAGGATCTAGACTAATATTTTTAGCTGTTTTTTTCTTGGCATACTAGATGAAAAGACATGTTCATACTATTTCTAGAAGTAAATGGATTATAGCAAAATATTTGGCTTTATTTTCATTTGTGAGTGGGTGTCTGTGTTTTTGTGTCTATGCATGTATCTTTCTCTGTATATCATGTATATTCTTAATACTTCCAAAAATAATTTGAGATCTTATAATGTCTTATTGTACACATAAACACACACACACACAGCGTGATTCATTTTTCATCAGACTTTTATTGAAGGCCTGGCATAGGAGTTAAATTATTACAGGGTTCAGGTAGGAAATGAATGGGGGAAATGAGCCAAGTTGGAGCAATAGATTTTGATTGATAGGTAGATTACAGCCTCTTCAAAATAAGATTTGTCGCACTGTGGAATCTTGCCCTCTGTTATACAATGTAAATAACATTGTTGTATGTGATATTTAAATAGTTAAGAAATTCTACCAGAACTTAATGAAAGGACTTCTTGGTCAACTTGTCATTAGACAAGTTAAGTAATATACCCATTCTTCAAGTATGTTGAGGTTTTAAAAAATTTATTAATTCATGTATTTATTCATTTCATTAACACATATTAATCTCCTACAATGTGTGAAGCCTACTTTAGACATTGGATACAGTATCAGACAGTAATTTTCCTTCACTCATAGTGTTTATAGTCTAATGGGGAAGACATATTTGAGCATTAAATTTCTTTTTCAATAAATATTTCTAGTAAAACATAAAGTACAAAAGCAGAGAACTTGGAGTCTAATGATTTGAGTTCTTTCTTTTTTTCTTTTTCTTTTTTATGATTTTATTTATTTATTTTTGGCTGCGTTAGGTCTTCATTGCTGCGTGCAAGCTTTCTCTAGTTGTGGCATGCGGGCTTCTCATTGTGGTGGCTTCTACAGGCTCTAGGCGCGCTGGCTTCAGTAGTTGTGGCTCGTGGGCTCTAGAGTGCAGGCTCAGTAGTTGTGGCACACAGGCTTAGTTGCTCCACGGAATGTGGGATCTTCCCGAACAGGGCTCAAATCCGTGTCCCCTGCATTGGCAGGCAGATTCTTAACCACTGTGCCACCGGGGAAGTCCCTGATTTGAGTTCTTATTCAGCTACTATTTACCTCTTCATCCAGTTAATGCTTTTTATTAAGTGTTTATTATATATACCCGAAATGTGAAAATTAGTAAGATATAATTCTGCCCTGAACAAGTTCGGTGTCTCCAAGATTATAGACAGGCAATAGCTAGTGATAACTTCTGTGATTGAATTATGTATAAAATCCTACAAGAGTAGTACATTCCTCTAGCTATGAGGGACATAGGAACCTATCTCAAAAAGCTGATATTTGAGCTAGGCCTTGAAGGATGAGTAGAAATTATTTGGGAACAGAGGAATCTGTGTGAACAAAGGAGGAGTTACCCTTGTCGACTGAACAACAATAACAAAAAACATCCCACAATGTGAGGGCAATGAGTTCAGTTTTATTTGGGACTTACTGAGGAGTATAGCACGGGAGACAGCCTCTCAGCTCTGAGGAGCTGCTTTGAAGAGGTAGTGGGGGAGGTCATTATATATGTGATTTGGTCAAGGGGGTATGTGCAACCAAGCACACGTCCAAGCAGAAGGTTGCTGCTGGTCACAAGAAGGTTGCTTCTAGTCACAAGGAGCAGATGTCTTCATTAATGATTTAAGTGCTTTTCTAGGTATGAGAATATGCAAGAAATTGGATTCATAAAATTTTCTACTGAAAATATCTAACCAACTGAAGGTCTGTTCTGCCAGTTTTTCTCAGCACACAGAGTACCTCATTCCTGATCTCCACCATGAAATCCTTTCATGGTGTGTTAAAGTTCTGGGACTTCAGTGGCTAGTGACTTCATTCTCTCCCTCTTTTTTTCTTTAAATTATATTTTATTTTTGGCTGCGTTGGGTCTTCGTTGCTATGTGCAGGCTTTCTCTAGTTGCGGCGAGTGGGGGCTACTCTTCGTTGTAGTGCGCGGGCTTCTCATTGTGGTGGCTTCTCATTGCGGAGCACGGGCTCTAGGCACGTGGGCTTCAGTAGTTGCAGCACACATGCTCAGTAGTTGCGGCATGTGGACTCTAGAGCGTGCGGGCTTCAGTAGTTGTGGCACGTGGGCTCAGTAGTTGTGGTGCACAGGCTCTAGGGCACACAGGATTCAGTAGTTGTGGCACGTGGGCTCTAGAGGCTACAGGCTCAGTAGTTGGCACACAGGCTTAGTTGCTTCGTGGCATGTGGGGTCTTCCCAGACCAGGGATTGAACCCATCTCCCCTGCACTGGCAGGTGTATTCTTTTTATTTTTTTCTTTTAATTGGAGTAAAATTGCTTTACAATGTTGTGTTAGTTTCTGCTGTACAATGAAGTGAATCAGCTATATGTATACCTATATCCTCTCCCTTTTGGACCTCCCTCCCACCCATCTAGGTCGTCACAGAGCACTGAGCTGAGCTCCCTGTGCTATACAGCAGGTACCCACTAGCTGTGTATTTTACACATGGTAGTGTATTTATGTCAAACCGAATCTCCCAATTCGTCCCACCCTCTCCTTCCCCTGTGTCCACATGTCCGTTCTCTACATCTGCGTCTCTATTCCTGCCCTGTTTAGGTTCATCTGTACCATTTTTCTAGATTCCACATATATGTGTTAATATATGATAATTTGTTTTTCTCTTTCTGGCTTACTTCACTCTGTATGAGAGACTGACTCTAGGTCCCTGCACACCTCTGCAAATGACCCAATTTCGTTCCTTTTCATGGATGAGTAATATTCCATTGTATATATGTATCACATCTTCTTTATCCATTCATCTGTTGTTGGACATTTAGGTTGTTTCCATGTCCTGGCTATTGTAAATAGTGGTGCAATGAACATTGAGGTACACATGTCCTTTTGAATTATGGTTTTCTCAGGGTATATGCCCAGTAGTGGGATTGCTGGATCATATGGTAGTTCTATTTTTAGTTTTTTAAGGAACCTTCGTACTGTTCTCCATAGTAGCTGTATCAATGTACATTCCCACCAACAGTGCAGAAGCAAGGTTCCCTTTTCTCCATGCCCTCTCCAGCATGTTTTTTTTTTTTTTTTGCGGTACGCGGGCCTCTCACTGTTGTGGCCTCTCCCGTCGTGGAGCACAGGCTCCGGATGCACAGGCTCAGCGGCCATGGCTCACGGGCCTAGCCACTTCGCGGCATGTGGGATCTTCCCGGACCGGGGCACGAACCCATGTCCCCTGCATCGGCAGGCGGACTCTCAACAGCTGCACCACCAGGGAAGCCCTGTAGATTTTTTGATGATGACCATTCTGACTGATATGAGGTGATACCATGTTGTAGTTTGTTTTTTTTTTTTTTTGCAATATGCGGGCCTCTCACTGTTGTGGCCTCTCCCATTGTGGAGCACAGGCTCCGGATGCGCAGACTCAGCGGCCATGGCTCACGAGCCCAGCCGCTCCGCGGCATGTGGGATCTTCCCGGACCAGGGCACGAACCTGTGTCCCCTGCATCGGCAGGCGGACTCTCAACCACTGCGCCACCAGGGAAACCCCATGTTGTAGTTTTGATTTGCATTTCTCTAATAGTGATGTTGAGCATCTTTTCATGTGCCTCTTGGCCATCTGTAGATCTTCTTCGGTGAAATATGTATTTAGGTCTTCTGCCCACTTTTTATTTGGTTGTTTTTTTTTTTTTTTTTGATATTGAGCTCCATGAGCTGTTTGTATATTTTGGAGATTAATCCTTCGTCTGTTGCTTCATTTGAAAATATTTTCTCCCATTCTGAGGGTTGTCTTTTCATCTTGTTTATGGTTTCCTTTGCTGTGCAAAAGCTTTTAAGTTTAATTAGGTCCCATTTGTTTATTTTTGTTTTTATTTTCATTACTCTAGGAGGTGGGTCAGAAAAGATCTTGCTGTGGTTTATGTCAAAGCGTGTTTTTCCTATGTTTTCCTCTAAGAGTTTTGTAGTGTCCGGTCGTATATTTAGGTCTTTAATCCATTTGGAGTTAATTTTTGTGTATTGTGTTAGGTTGTGTTCTGATTTCTTTTACATGTAGCTGTCCAGTTTTCCCAGCACCACTTATTGAAGAGGCTGTCTTTTCTCCATTGTATGTTCTTGCTTCCTTTGTCATAAATTAGGTGACAGTATGGGCATGGGTTTATCTCTGGGCTTTCTATCCTGTACCATTGATCTATATTTCTGGTTTTGTGCCAGTACCATACCGTCTTGATTACTGTAGCTTTGTAGTATAGTGTGAAGTCAGGGAGCCTAATTCCTCCAGCTCCATTTTTCTTTCTCAAGATTGCTTTGGCTATTCAGGGTCTTTTGTGTTGCCATACATATTTATTTTATTTATTTATTTTTGGCTGTGTTGAGTCTTCATTGCTGCACACGGGCTTTCTGTACTTGCAGCTAACGGGCTACGTACTCTTCATTGCGGTGTGTGGGCTTCTCATTGCAGTGGCTTCTCTTGTTGCGGATCACGGGCTCTAGGTGCGCAGGCTTCAGTAGTTGTGGCATGCAGGCTCAGTAGTTGTGGCGCATGGGCTTAGTTGCTCCCCGGCATGTGGGATGTTCCCGGACGAGGGATTCAGCCTGTGTCCTCTGCATTGGCAGGCGGATTCTTAACCACTATGCCACCAAATAAGTCTCTTTTGTTTCCATACAAATTGTAAATTTTTTTGTTCTAATTCTGTGAAGAATGCCATTGGTAGTTTGATAGGGATTGCATTGAATCCATAGATTGCTTTGGGTAGTATAGTCATTTTCACAATATTGATTCTTCTAATCCAGGAGCATGGTGTATTTCTTCCTCTGTTTATGTCATCTTTGATTTATTTCATCAGTGTTTTATAGTTTTCTGAGTACAAGTCTTTTGCCTCCTTAGGTAGGTTTATTCCTAGGTATTTTATTCTTTTCGTTGCTATGGTAAATGGGATTGTTTCCTTAATTTCTCTTTCTGGTCTTCTGTTGTTAGTGTATAGGAATACCAGAGATTTCTGTGCATTAATTTTGTTTCCTGCAACCTTAAGAAATAAATTGGTTAGTTCTAGTAGTTTTCTGGTGGCATCTTTAGGATTTTCTACATATAGTATCATGTGTCTGCAAACAGCGACAGTTTTACTTCTTCTTTTCCAATTTGTATTCCTTTTCTTTTTTTTCTCTGATTGCCATGGCTGGGACTTCCAAAGGATTGATAGTGGCTAGAGTGGACATCCTTGTCTTGTTCCTGCTCTTAGAGGAAATGCTTTCACTTTTTCACCATTGAGAATGATGTTTGCTGTGCGTTTGTCATATATGGCCTTTATTATGTTGAGGTAGGTTCCCTCTATGCCCACTTTCTAGAGAGTTTTTATCATAAATGGGTGTTGAATTTTGTCAGAAGCTTTTTCTGCATCTATTGAGATGATCGTATGGTTTTTATTCCTTAATTTGTTAATTTGGTGTATCACATTGATTGTGTATATTGAGGAATCCTTGCATTCTGGGATAAATCCCACTTGATTATGGTGTATGATCCTTTTAATGTGTTGTTGGATTCTGTTTGCTAGTATTTTGTTGAGGATTTTTGCATCTATATTCATAAGTGATAGTGGTCTGTAATTTTCTTTTTTTGTGATATCTTTGGTTTTGGTATCAAAGTGATGGTGGCTTTGTAGAACGAATTTGGGAGTGTTCCTCCCTCTGCAATTTTTTGGAAGAGTTTGAGAAGGATGGGGGTTAACTCTTCTCTAAATGTTTGATAGAATTCGCCTGTGAAGCCATCTGGTCCTGGACTTTTGTTTGTTGGAAGATTTTTAATTACGGTTTCAATTTCATTACTTGTGATAGTTCTGTTTATATTTTCTAATTCTTCCTGGTTCAATCTTGGAAAGTTGTACCTTTCCAAGAATTTGTCCATTTCTTCGTGGTTGTCCATTTTATTGGCATATAGTTGGTTGTAGTAGTCTGTTATAATCTTTTGTATTTCTGTGGTGTCTGTTGTGATTTCTCCTTTTTCATTTCTAATTTTATTGATTTGTGTCCTCTCCCTTTTTTTCTTGATGAGTCTGGCTAAAGGTTTATCAATTTTGTTTGTCATTTCAATGAACTAACTTTTAGTTTTATTGATCTTTTCTGTTTTCTTCATTTGTATTTCATTTATTTCTGCTCTGATCTTTATGATTTCTTTCCTTCTACTGACTTTGTGTTTTCTTTGTTCTTCTTTCTCTAGTTGCTTTAGGTGTAAGGTTAGCTTGTTTATTTGAGATTTTTCTTGTTTCTTGAGGTGAGATTGAATTGCTATAAACTTCCCTCTTAGAACTGCTTTTGCTGCGTGCCATAGGTTTTGGGTTGTTGTGTTTTCGTTGTCATTTGTTTCTATGTATTTTTTAAATTTCTTTGATTTCTTCAGTGATCTCTTGGTTATTTAGTAGTGCACTGTTTAGCCTCTATGGATATGTGTTTTCTACAGGTTTTTTCCTGTAATTGATTTCCAATCTCATATTGTTGTGGTCCGAAAAGATGCTTGATACGATCTTAGTTTCATTAAATTTTTCGAGGCTTGATTTGTGACCCAAGATGTGATCTATCCTGGAGAATGTTCCCTGTGCACTTCAGAAGAAAGTGTGTTCTGCCACTTTAGGGTGGAATGTCCTATAAATGTTTCTCCTGTTAAATCTGTCTGGTCTATTGTGTCATTTAAAGCTTGTGTTACCTTATTTTCTTTTTGGATGATCTCTCCATTGGTGTAAGTGCAGTGTTAAAGTCCCCTACTGTTATTGTGTTAATGTCAGTTTCCCCTTTTTTGGTTTTTAGCATTTGCCTTTTGTATTCAGGTGCTCCTATGTTGGGTGCATAAATATTTATAGTTGTTGTGTCTTCTTCTTGGATTGATCCCTCGATCATTATGTAGTGTCCTTCCTTATCTCTTTTAAGAGTTTTTATTTTAAAGTCTATTTTATCTGATACGAGTATTGCTACTCCAGCTTTCTTTTGATTTCCATTTGCATGGAATATCTTTTTCCATCCCTTCACTTTCAGTCTGTATGTGTCCCTAGGTCTGAAGTGGGTCTCTTTTAGACAGCATATATATGGGTCTTGTTTTTATATCCATTCAGGCAGTCTGTGTCTTTTGGTTGGAGCATTTAATCCATTTACATTGAAGGTTATTATTGATATGTATGTTCCTTTTACCATTTTCTTAATTGTTTTGGGTTTGTTGTTGTGGGTCGTTTTCTTCTCTTGTTTTCTGCCTAGAGATGTTCCCTTAGCATTTGTTTTAAAGCTGGTTTGGTGGTGCTGAATTCTCTTAGGTTTTGCTCGTCTGTAAAGCTTTTGATTTCTTTGTAGAATCTGAATGAGATCCTTGCTGGGTAGAGTAATCTTGGTTGTAGGTTTTTCTCTTTCATCACTTTAAGTATATCTTGCCACTCCCTTCTGGCCTGCAGAGTTTCTGATGAAAAATCAGCTGATAACCTTATGGGGATCCCTTTGTATGTTATGTTTTGCTTTTCCCTTGCTGCTTTTAATATTTTTTCTTTGAATTTAATTTTTGTTAGTTTGATTAATATGTGTCTTGGTGTGTTTCTCCTAGGGTTTATACTGTATGGGACTCTGTGCTTCCTGGACTTGGGTGACTATTTCCTTTCCTGTGTTAGGGAAGTTTTCCACTATAATCTCTTCAGATATTTTCTCAGACCCTTTCTTTTTCTCTTCTTCTCTGTAACCCCTGTAATTCGAATGTGGTGCCTTTAGTGTTGTCCCAGAGGTCTCTGAGATTGTCTTCAATTCCTTTCACTCTTTTGACCTTTATTTTCCTCCTTGGCAGTTATTTCCATCATTCTGTCTTGCAGCCACTTATTCGTTCTTCTGCCTCAGTTATTCTGTTATTGGTTCCTTCTAGTGTAGTTTTCATTTCAATATTGTGTTGTTCATCTCTCTTCTTTAGTTCTTCTAGATCTTTGTTAAACATTTCTTGTATTTTCTCAATCCGTTCCGCCATTCTGAGAATCTGGATCATCTTTACTGTCGTTACTCTGAATTCTTTTTCAGGTGAGTTGCCTATTTCCTCTTCGTTTATGTGGTCTTGTAGCTTTTTACCTTGCTCCTTCGTCTGTGACATATTTTTTTGTCATCTCATTTTTTGTTTTTTGATGGGTGGGATTGTGTTCCTGTGTTACTGGTTGTTTGGCCTGAGACTTCCAGCACTGGAGTTTGTAGGTTGTTGGGTAGAGCTGGGTCTTGGTGCTGAGATGAGGACCTCCAGGAGACCTCACTCCGGTGAATATTCCCTGGTGTCTGAGGTTCTCTGTTAGTCTGGTGGTTCAGACTCGGAGCTCTCACCGCAGGAGCTCTGGCCTGACCCCCCGGCTGGTGAAGCAAGATCCTGCAAGCCACGTGGGGCAGCAAAAAAAGAAAAAACAGAGCAGAACAACAACATAGAGTAAAAAATAAAATAAGATTAGAAAACTGATATCTTAAAAAGAATTAAAAAATTAAAATATAGATGAAACAACAACTAGAAGGTAAAACAACCACAATAGTAAAAAAAGAGGAGGGGGGAAAAAATAGAAGCCAGAAAAGGCCTTGTCTGTAGGGGGTGGGGTGTAGGTAGGGGTGGGATTTAGGTGTTGGGTGGGGCCTATGCTTAGGACCCACAGGGCTGGAAAAGGCCCTGGGGGTGGGGGTGGGAGGTGGGAGGTAGGGCTTAGGAAGCCATAGGGGCCCAGGTGTGCCTGTGGCCTGGAGGGCTGGGGACCAGGTCCAGGACCCCAGCAGGCTCAATGGGCCCAAGTGGGTGGGGTAAACACTAGGTGCATTCCCACATCCTCCAATCCCATAGGGCCCCTCCCCCAACCCATGCCCCTAGGACCCATGTGGCCAGAGGGGGGCCCCAGAAGGCAGGGCACCAGTCCTGGAAGCCCAGCAGGCTTCCTGGGGCCCGAGTGGGCGGGGGAAACACCCACAGCATCTCCCCTGATACTCCGGTCCTGGAGGGTCCCTCCCCCACCATCCGCCTCTCCTCTTCTTCCCCCTCCTCCCTCCCTCCCATGCCCCTAGGACCCACGAGTCTGGAGGGGGCCCCGGAGAACAGAGGACTAGGCCCGAGAGCCCAGGAGGTTTCCCAGACACCCTCTGTGCCTCCCCTGATCCTGCGATCCTGGAGCGCCCCCCTCCGTCCGCCTCTCCTCTTCTCCCCCCACTACCCTCTGCCTCCCTCCTGTGCCCCTACAACCAACATGGCCCAGAGGGGGCCTCGGAGGACAGAGCTGGGAGTCCCACAGGCTTCCCGGGCCCGATTGGGCAGGGGAAGTGCTAGGCATGCTCCCCCTGCCATCCTCTGAGCCCTCAGGGTTCCTCCAGGTGTAGGAACCCCTCCCCCTTCTCAGCCACCCCTCAGTGGTGCCAGTCCTATCTGTCCTCCACCACTTCTCCCTCCTCACTCCTCCCACATCCTCCCCAGTCGCTTGGGCGTTCCTCTTGTCTCCTTGGGTGTCGAGGTCCCCCACCAGCGTCTGGCAGGTGCCCTAGTTTTGGGGAGACAGGCCTGGCAGGCTGATTCTTAGCCACTGTGCCACCAGGGAACTCCTGTGGCTTCATTCTTTAGAACCAGATGGCAAGTGACATTCTTTAGTTTGCACCCCTATGCCCCAGATAGAGGGATCTACATGAACACACAGAAGCATGAATGAGTGACGTGTATGTAGAGAATGATGAGGTATTGTTTAGTTTGGTTTTTAACACTAGGTATGCTATTGAAGGAGAGGTAAGAGAAGAAGCTAGCTACACATGTAGGTTGGAGCCAAATTATGAGAGAGGTCTTATATACTAGGCTAAGTTTTTGGGTAAAGTTGAGAGGTATGTGGGACCTGTGAAGGCTTTAAAGCAGGAAAACCTGCTTAGTCTGCATTTTACAAAGATAATTGATAGAATACAGGATGAAGTGGAGAGAAGTTGAGGCTGGAGGCGGGTGTACTAGTTTAGAAACTCTTCGTAATAGATATGAATGAGACACTGAGGATCTCTTGCAGGGTAGTAGTAATGACTTCAGAACATAGGGAATGAATTTGAAATATAGTCGACAGGATTTAGTGACTGATGAGGAGAAAGGACATCCAGGAAGGTTTTGAATTTTTGTCTTTGGCATCTGTATAGATAAATGATGATCCTATTAAATTTGAGAGTAAAAGCAATTTGATTTGGGGGAAGTAATAACTTGGGTTTTGTAATGTTGAGTTTGGAGGAGTGAACCTAAAAGGAATGCTGTAAGGTATTTAAGTTGTTAAGTGGATGAAATGCCTATTATAGAGAAAGGAGAAGAATTAGGTAGGAGAGAGATAGCTAGCTGTTAGGTATGTCATTGAATCTCTTAAATTCTCAGTTGAGCAATTCTCGGTTGTTATTTATAAACTATGGGAGGTGGGATCAGTAATCTTTATGGTTTGGAAATAAGCAATGTTTTAGTTATCACAAGTTCTAAATTAGTGGTGCAGAAATCACAATAATTATGTTATAGACTAATAATATTAGTTAAAATTTATGGAGTGAGTTAAAATTGAGTGCTTCCTATGAAGCTTAGCTGAAATACTAAGCATTTTATGTTCATAATCCTGATTAATTAAATATTACAACTCTCTGAATTTTCAGAAGAGAGAACAGGAAATAAGTGGCAGGATGGGTATTCAAACCCAGGTTAGTCTAACTTTAAAATCCAGGCTCTTAACCAGTATGCTAATTGCCTGTCTTTTAGAACATGAGAGCTGTAATAGATCTAAAGACATTATCTAGCCATGCCCTATAATCCAGTATATGTCATAGCTAAAATCTGTAACTAATGTCAAGATTAGCTCTCCAATTTACTTAATAAAAAGCTTACCCAGCAGCCATTCATTACTGCTGTTGTCCTTGAGGCAGATCTTTCGTGTGTGTGTGTGTGTGTGTGTGTGTGTGTGTGTGTTTACCCCTCTACTGTGTGACTTGAGTAAAATCCTTATCAGTCTAGGCCAGTCATGGTTGTCCCATTTTTTTGCGCTAGTAATTAGTTAAGATGTGGGCATGTGACTCATATCTGGCCAGTGAGAAATGAGGGAGGGGAGGTTTGATGAGGGGCTTCTGGGAAAGTTTTTTCCCCCACATATTTCTGGATGTTATCCGTCTCTGTGGGTACTTGGAATAGTGGGGGTTATTTTGTAACCATTTGAGGGCTAGTTGCGCATAAAAAAAACAAAAACAGGGGCTTCCCTGGTGGCGCAGTGGTTGAGAGTCCGCCTGCTAATGCAGGGGACACGGGTTCGTGCCCTGGTCCGGGAAGGTCCCACATGCCGCGGAGCGGCTTGGCCCGTGAGCCATGGCCGCTGAGCCTGCGTGTCCGGAGCCTGTGCTCCGCAATGGGAGAGGCCACAACAGTGAGAAGCCTGCGTACCGCAAAACAAAAACAAAAGCAAAAAAACCCCACTGTATGGCAGAGTGAAAAGTTGGAGAGAACCTGGATCCTTAATGATTTTGTTGAGCTGCTAGGTTACCCAACCTTAAAGCTACTCTGCCTCAGGACTACTAAGTCTTACGTGAAATTCGAGGAAATTTCTTATGCTATGTGAAATAAATAAGGAAATTTACTAGGCCATTTTGAATTGGATTTTTCTTTTTTTTTCGTAAGTACCACTGAAGGAAGCCCAATTGGAGTCTAAACTATTTACCCTTGATCTGAAGTACAATAGAAAACATTATAAGGCTTGCATTACTATTAAGGTACAATTAAAACAGGAATAATAGTTTTTAGTGTCAGTGTGCCTAATTTAAATGGGGTAGAACCTAGAGATGATTATGTTCTAGAAAATAGATATTATAGGTTAAAGTAGGAAAGTGTCATTGAGGAAATAAGGCTGCTTTTCTTGACAGTTTCTGTAGTTAAAAGGAATAGAAAATAGGTCTTCAAATTAGCGTAGGGAATAGAGTTGGATTTACTTTGTAGTCAGTTAGCTTAAGTTCCAGGGTTTCTCACTTACACAGGCCTTTCCAAGGCCCTGAGAGGATCCCAAGCAATGTGTTTGCATAGTTTTTGTTTGTTTGGTTTTTGTTCTTTTTTTTGGTAAAATTTGCAAGTGTTAGATATTTTAACCAGTTAAAACTGTTGTCTCTTTTCACTTTGACTTTCCCTCTATCTAGTATCCTCATTGGAATGGCATTAGAGTGGCCAGAGGCACTTTTGGGGTCTAGTTAAGGGGAAGTTTAGTAGCGGACATATTTATATGGAGTATGTGGTTTGCTGTTTTTTCTGTGTATAGTTATTACTAGCCGTTGTGGCATAGGTATGACTTATAGGAAGATTCTTATTTTCCACGGATACATAGATGCAGGGCCAAGGGTCTTAGAGCAATGAGTATGTTCTTTGTGTCTGGTACCAGAAGTATCTAGGCTAAGGAAGGGAAACATGATTTAAGTATATGGAGTCAGAAGCTAGTCTGGAAAAAATTTCCAAATCTGAAAGATTGAAATATATGAAAGAAACTTTGATAGGGGTTTTCCTAAATCCAACAACATTTCTAACAATGCACATGACCTTATCTGTAGTAAGTTGTAAAACTGATGTAAGCTTTCCTAAATTATTCATTGTAATCATTGATCAAATACGCTAGCAGAAAGAATTCTCTTTCTATTCTCTTGATATTACAAAATTGTTTTATGACGAGGCAATAGATGTTATATGAAGAGGCAATAGAATATGCAACCAGAAATGTAGGAAATATGGTCATTAGAGAGGTTGGTCAGGTAGTTGATAAGAATATGCCATTCTTGCTGAAATTTATGATGTTTGTGGCCTCTGCGAGCTTTTTAAAGTTTGTAATTTGTTGTAATTTATTTTCACATTCTAATTAAATGTTTACTTCATACCAAATTTTGTATTCTTTTCCTTAAAGAGAATTCCCCAAGTTGTAAAAGATTCTGGCCCACAAAACCTGGATCTATTCCTCATAGGAAACAAAAGCTAAGATTTCTTTCGTAGAAGTGTTGAAATAGCCAAGTCAAATGACAGTTAAGCGAGTCCCATGTTTCATTATTACGGCAGAATAAGATAGAGGTAAAAAGTTTGAAATGAACACAGAGAATTGGGGGGTTTTAATAGCTATGGTGGGTTTGAATGATAATAGTTTCCCTTAACATTGTGTCAGATTATTTCCGGTACATGGCTGTGGCAGCCTTGATGATATTTTCTTTTTTTTTTTTTTGATCTTATGACGTAATTATCTTATTTTGATCATGTCTTATGTTTTCAAGTATAAAGCTAGAGTCTGATTCTTTATTGTTATCCCCAAATACACAGCATATTATCTTGTTCATGGTAAAAATATAATAAATATTTGCTTAAATGAATGACAGTCTCCATTGTTTTGCTTATTTTAAAGAAAAAAGCAGTCATTTGTAGCTGCTTTAAAGTGACAGATTGTTTTAGCCATCTTAGACTTTATCTCAACCACTAAACTATGCCCTTGACTAAGATGTAAAAAGGAATAGTTTAAGGAGATACTTTCTTCACTAATATTCTTCAGGAATTGGAATGGGAGAGATTTGATGAGCGGAAAGAAGGCCTCTATTTTGTGCCAGCTAATGAAGAACAGACAGCATCACTCTTTCTTGTATAATAAAGAATTTGTTTGGTTTTTAGTTGCTGGGTCCTGGGTTCCTGGTACTGAGCAACTAAAACCCTTGGAATTTCCCAAGTGATGGAAGTGTCTTTGTTATTCATGAGCTGCTTGGATCACTGTACTATCACTGTCATGCTAATGAGGTGATGCAGGGTGGGCCCCTAGATAGCTTCAGGTGGGGGTAGCTGGTCCCCCGGGAAGACCAGGCCATGTGATTCCAGGGTTGGGACTTTGAACCACCCCACCTCTGGGAAGGGGGCTTGTAGATTGTGTTCAGTCATGTGGCCAGTGATTTAATCATTCACTGTACATGAAATCCCAACTCTGGGCATTGAAGCTCAGTGGGATTTCCTTGTTAGTAAACAAAGTAGGTGCCAGGAATGTGTCCAGCCCTGATTCCACTGGGGGAGAGGGCATGGAAGCTCCCTGTTTGGGAACCTTCCAGACCTTATCTTATATGTCTCTTCATTTAGGAAAACTAAGTATGGTGCTTTCCTGAGTTGTGTGAGTCTTTTTGTGAATTATTCAACCTGAGAGGGTAACAGAAACCCCTAAATTTGTAGGCTGTCAGTCAGGAGTGTGCGTGGCATCTTATGAGAGGAAATCCTGCTGTGAACAGTGTCCTTTAACTTGTGGGGTCTGCACTAACTCTGGGTGGTTGGTGTCAGAATTGAATTGCAGTACCTAGTTGAAATTGGAGGAGAATACCTCCAGAAAGACAGATTCTAAAATTCTGTGCCGAAATACTGAACACAATTTAGGACTTGGTGGTTTGCAGCACCAAAACAAAAAACCTGAACAGACAACTCACATATGAGAAGATGTTCAACCTCATTCATAAGAGATGGAACTTGTTATTGTTTGTTCTATTATGTGTTTCATTTTCAGGAGAATGTTAATCACCAGTTCATAATGTAACAGAGCAGGACACTATGGGGCCTTCCCAGGACAGGCCTTCCCCCAAATCCTCTGCTTTAGCTCCTCTCTAAAGTACCTAGATAATAATATTTGATGCAAATTTCCTGAGCTGTTTTGCAGATGTGAACCGACACCCCACCCCGAAAAAAAAAAAAAAAAAGGAAGAACTACTTGATGATCATGAGCACATAGCCCCACGCCTCCTGGAGCCTAAGGATTGATAATGTTAACCCCTGCGACACCACCCTGCTGCCTCGCCATCAGCCAATCAGAGAATTATGCACAACTGATCACTTACCCTGCGACACCCCCTCTCCTGGCCTTTAAAAATGCTTTGCCGAAACCCTTTGGGGAGCTCGAGGCTTTTCAGGGCGTGAGCCACCTCGTCTCCTTGCATGGCCTTGCAATAAACCTTTGTCTGCCCCAAACTCTGACGTTTCAGTCTTTTTGGCCTCACTGTGCGTCAGGCACACGAAATTGTGTTAACAACGTGTTATGTCAGTTAGGGTTGAGTTTGCATATACTCGGAAGTCCAAAATCACAGTGACATAAACAAGATAGAACTTCATTTTTCTTTCATGTAAAAGATATCTAGAGGTTAGCTAGTCCAGGTTGGTAATAGCTGTACAGTTATCAGGAGCCCAAGCTCCATTTTCTCTGTGCTGGCTTCCATTTTCAGGTTCACTTCATGGTGACTGTTACTTCAAGAGATGTTAAGTCTTGTGCCTGGTCCTGTTAGAGTAGTCTGTAAAAAGACCCAGTCCCTGACCTCCTGGAGTTTATAATGAGTGAAGAAGCAGCTTGTAAAATTGAAGATGTAGTAGTAGTAGGCATCAAATAGTGGCTTCTCTTGGGGAAGGCAGCTAAGGAGAAGGTGATTTCTGAATAGATTAGGAGCAAAAGTAGCGATAATTATGATAATATAATCAGAGAACTGTGAGTGAATTTAATTTAAACAAACAACAGTAAGATAATCATATAGTATGCTAAAGGAAATAATAAAGGAGTTTGTATATGATACCAAGCCAGCTTTGAGGAAGGAATGATTAACTTTGTTGGGGTAGGATCAGTGATTCAAGATGAACAGGACAGTCTTTCAAATGACTTGAAAACCTCTATCTGGTTTCTTCCTTAGCCTCTTATTTATTCAGGCTTTCATTTTCTGGTTAGCCTCAGGTACACTATTTGCAGTTTCTTTTTATTTTTTTAATAATTTTTAAATAGATTTATTTATTTTTATTTATTTTTTTGGCTGCGTGGAGTCTTTGTTGCTGCAAGCGGGCTTTCTCTAGTTGCGGCGAGCGGGGGCTACTCTTTGTTGCGGTGTGCAGGCTTCTCATTGAGGTGGCTTCTCTTGTTGTGGAGCACAGGCTCTAGGCACGCGGGCTTCAGTAGTTGTGGCATGCGGACTCAGTAGTTGTGGCTCGCGTGCTGTAGAGCACAGGCTCAGTAATTGTAGTGCATGGGCTTAGTTGCTCCGCGACATGTGGGATCTTCCCGGACCAGGGCTCAAACCCGTGCCCCCTGCATTGGCAGGTGGATTCTTAACCTCTGCCCCACCAGGGAAGTCCCTATTTGCAGTTTCTTGATTGTGCCCTGACTTCACTGCTTATATATAATTCTCTGCCTGGAAGTTCTCCCCACAAGGCTAATTTCTGTTTATTCTTGAAAATTCAGAATTCCTTAAAAGGTTACCTGAAAGCCTTTCCCCTGTCTTCCTCCCTCCATCGTGCTAACCTCTCCTGCATTCCCATAGCATGTTATTGCTTTTTTGCATTATATTTAAGCTGTTTTCAGTTTGTCGCTTCCTAAAAATTGTTTATTATTTGAACATAGAAACTGTGTTTGAATTATTTCATCTCTACTGGAAATAGTAAAACATTTACACGAAAAAAATTTTTTTAATATGGTGTACTCACCTGTACATGCTTTCTCACTGTCTCTGTATGTCTAAATATATGAAGAACTACTATAATTTTAAATATCTTAAAGTATAATTTTCTTAAAATATATGGGCCTTTTGGTCACTTTTGTACCACGTAAGTTATATAATTTTATAAAATCTATTTAAATGCATTTGTACTGAACATGTACATAAAAATTTTGTTGTACATTTGAAAAATACTAGTATAACCAAACTATTAACAGCTTTCTCTGGAGAGTGTGAATGTAGTAAACTCTCATTCTATTTCTTATTTTTTAATTATTTTAAATTACAGTTGAAAAATTAGAAAAATTCATTTTTCTTTGGTTACAGATACAAGCATATTGCATGTTCCTTGTGAAAGATCAACATGATTCATAAATATATAGAAAGAAGAAGTTCCCCACAATTCCTTATCCATGAGACAACCAATGCCAATAACTTGGTATATATTTTTCGAACATCTTCCTTAAAAGTATTTGATATAAACAAAATAATAGGTGTAAGTCAGGCAGAGAAAGACAAATACTGTGTGCTTTCACTTATATGTGGGATCTAAAACACAAAACAAATGAATAAATATAACAAAACAGAAACAGGCTCACAGATACAGAGAATAAACTAGTGGTTGCCAGAAGTGGAGGGGGGTGAGGGGTTGAGTGAAATAGCTGAAGAGGATCAAGAGGTACATACTACCAGTTATAAAGTAAGTGAGTTACAGGGATGTAATGTACAGCAGAGGGAATATAGTCAATAATATTGTAATAACATTGTATGGTGCATGACTGTAAAAATAACAAAGCACTCACACAAAAAGAATATGTATAATGTTGTGAAGCATACTAATGAAACTGTCATGGACCCATCACCCAGTTTAAGAAGTAAAATGTTTTTAATAGCTTTGAGACTCCCTGTGTGCTCCCTGTGGGTCATACTCTCTCAAATCCCCCACAGAGGTAACCATTCTCCAGAATATAGGGTTTTTTTTGAGGGCGGGGTTTGTTTTTACAGTTCCCTTTCTGTGTAGTTTTATTATCAATGTATATTCCTAAGCAATATGTTCTTTAGTTTTGCTTGTTTTGAAACTGTAAAATTAATACATTTTTGTGTTTCTCTGATTTATCGTTGTTAGTACATATAGCTGAAGTTCATTGATTTTCATTGTTGAGTAACTCGTATTCCATTGCATGAACATATATCACTTTATTTTTCTATTCACTGGTTGATGGACATTTATGTCATTTCCAGTTGTGTGATTATGAAAAGTAATTCTGTGAACATTCTTATATGTAACTCCTGTTGTACATATGCAAGAGTTTTACTTAGGGTAGTGCTTATCAAAATACTGTGAACTGCAACTTGGAGCAAGAAACACATTTTACATTTCAGTGCATGCATGCACACACACACCCCTACAATTGGAACTAACTTACTGCTTACTGTTAATAAATATAATAAAATAAAAATATAAAAAGTTAATGACAGGGGCTTCCCTGGTGGCGCAGTGGTTGAGAGTCCACCTGCCGATGCAGGGGACACGGGTTCGTGCCCCGGTCCGGGAAGATCCCACATGCTGCGGAGCGGCTGGGCCCGTGAACCATGGCCACTGAGCCTGCGCGTCTGGAGCCTGTGCTCCGCAATGGGAGAGGCCACAACAGTGAGAGGCCTGCGTACCGCAAAAAAAAAAAAAAAAAAAAAAATGAATGACAAATACGATTTAAAAATCTCCAGAACGAGCAATAAAGAAATGAATATTTAGAAATATTTTGTTTTGGAAATATTTATACAATTTTGGAAATTTTTATTATCGATATTCTTGCCTATTCATAAATTCATTTCAATTCACTGCATAGAAAAACAGTGTAGTATGTTTAGTTGGTACACTACTAGTTTGAAATCCTTATTCATTCTAGTAGGTTGTTGTCAGTGGTAATATGCTCTTTCTACTTAGAAATTTCTTTTCGGTCCTAATCTAAAATAATTCATTCTGTTCGGGTATCAAATTTAATGTAATGAGTGATTCAAGGTTTATTATCCAAATGTTTTTAATAGATCCATTTGGATCTATTATCCAAATGTTTTTCTTTAAAGTTTCAAATTTCTCATTCAGAAATTAATCATGAAATGTTTTACACAGAGAAGTAAGAATTTACAATACAACTATTTAGTTCAAACCTGTCTTCATTAATGTTCTCTTCAGTAGGCTAGGCAACACTGTCTTTTGGTGTCTTTGGCTATGTCTGTTTTATTAAAATATATCATTACTTGTTCCCTACAGTTTGACATTTATTTCTTTAAGAGTGTTGAAAATAATCAAATATGCCTATTTTGTCCCCCAGGTTTTCAGTAATATTTGCCAGAAAAGATTTTTTTTCACTTGAATAAAAAAAAAAAGGTATCTTATTCCTGCATTTCATACCATCCCCTCTGGTTAGTATTTTCTTTCTCAACAACCAATAAATGCACTTCAAATGTAATTCTAAGTGGGTACGGTTAGTTCCAATCTCTGAACAAAATATTTTAGAAAGTTAGCTATTCAGTTTGCCTCCTTTCATTACATTAACAGCTTTTATTACATTTTACCCATGAGATTTGGTGGAATTTCTGTGCTAAAGCTTTACTACTACATAAAACTGTGATTCCAACCAACTCTTTGTTTTAGTAGCCTCGTAATTTTTAAGAATAACTCTGCTCTTTTCCAGACAGATTTGCTGCTCCATCACTTATAATTCCTGTAAATTATTTTTAGTTTAATTGATCAGCAGTGCACTTTATTTAAAATTTTTTTTACATTTTCCGTAAAGTTTTATTGGAAATTATTCTAGTAATTTGTCCTAAATATATTGTCTAGTATATCTGTAGTAGACCTTTGATATTCATGAGGGTTATACCCGTTATCTTTATGAAACGCCAGACTACCAAATGCTTCTCTAGCGTATATTATCACCCATAAAATGAAACCAAGTACAATTGAAAAACGTATACGTGACTCTTTTAGGTTCCGTTCTATAAATAAGGAACTAACCGTTAATAAAGCTGTTAAGTGTTGCCAAAGCAATTGGATGAATTGTTCTCTTGTTTGCTTTGGACTTTATCACATCAGAGGGCTGAGCCACCTCTGAATGCTACCTTTTTAATAAACCCAGTCATCTGAAAGTTAACATGTCCAAACCTGTTCCTCCCACCGTCTGCGTCACTTTAATAGATAATTCCACAGCAGAAAACTGGAAGCTATCCATGGCACCACCCTCTCTCTCATTCCCCACCTGCAGTCCAACAGCATGTTTTGTATATTTGTTCTTCTTTCAAAACGCCCAGGTTCACATACCTCTTTGTATCTCCACCTGCACCACTCCAGCCTCTTCTCTTTCAAGAGCCTCCTGTCTCTTGTTAACACTGCACTTTATAATGCAATAAATATATTTAAGCCAGTTGTATGAGAGGTTAAAATTGCTACAGTACAAAATCTTACATTAAATGATCTTCCCACATGTATCTGAGATATATTGAAGGAATTCTTATCAAGTTGGGTCATGAAATTTATGCCATACTAAAACTGAGAAGTAAACACTGTTTCTTGATATTTTGCAGTAGTACAGATTTTATGTAGTTTAGTAGTATATCATCACGAAAAGATATAGCTATTAATTTATCAGCTCTTTCAAAAAAATACATTTTTTGCCTGTACAATGCTAAAAGTAAAAAAATGTTCAGCGGCTGTATGAGTCATTTTCTTTTGCCGTAAGTTAGGCAACTAAATGATGATAATAAGAATGACTAAGAATTGGTCTTAACTGTCTTTTTTCTTTCTCTGAAACTATTTCAGGAATGTAGAGCATGCTATTTTTCCAAGTATCTTTACTTATAAAGAGTTTAATCTTTTGTTTATAAAATATCATTATACTCTTGGGTTTACCATTTTTATTAATTTATTGATTTTTTTGTACAGTACTTTCAGTATTTACCCTTCTGGGTCCAGCAACTGAATTTGAATATGCCTCTTTATTTTTTACTTCATTTTTTCTTCTAAAAATAAAACAATCTATTTTAATGTCAGTGTACTTTTTTATTAATTAATTGTTTTGGCTGCGTTGGGTCTTTGTTGCTGAGTGCGGACTTTCTCTAGTTGCGGCAAGCGTGGGCCACTCTTCGTTGCAGTGCATCGCGGTGGCTTCTCTTACTGCGGAGCATGAGCTCTAGGTGCACGGGCTGCAGTAGTTGTGGCGCATGGGCTCAGTAGTTGTGGCTCACGGGCTTAGTTACTCCGCGGCATGTGGGATCTTCCTGGACCTGGTCTCAAACCCGTGTCCCCTGCATTGGCAGGTGGTTTCTTAACCACTGAGCCACCAAGGAAGTCCCAGGGTCAGTGTATTTTTGTTTAAGATGTTTAATGTTAAAATTGTTGTGAACTTGAAAAAAGTTATTATAGAATATACTTCAAAAAAGATTTTTAAGCAAAACATGGTTGATACTTTTGTGGCTGATGGATAATAATTGTTCCCAACTTTTTCATAGCTATAGTGAATTTTGTTAATATTAAATTACACTGTACGATATTAACCCTCATTATAGTGATGATAAAAATGAACTATCAAAAAATTAGATGAGACATCAGTGAGCAAAATATTGAACAACCTATTTTCGTCTGGTATGTATATTGATTACAACATTTTCACTATATTAATGCCATCCCTAGACCCTCTTACAGCTCTCTCTTGGCATTTAATAGATCTTAGTTGAACAAATAAAAGTGGGGAATAAATGAAGGAAAATGAACTGAATGTCACATAACTTTAAGTTAATTTTTATCAGAATTGCCACTAACAAACTGACTAGCATTTGGTACTAAAAGGAACTAATTGAGCAAACTTAACTTTTGCAGTTATACCTCCATGAACTGTCAGGACAGTTATTCTTCATTTATCAAAACAAAACATCTTTAAGACCATTCATTTGGCACTATAGAATGTTAGTTATTTTTCTAGACATTTATTTGTTTTATTAGTCACCTAATATCAAGTGCAAGGGATTCAGAGGTAAATAAGGCAGTGTCTCCTTTTTGAGGAGCTCCTAGTCTAGTGGGTAGCCAATGAACAGTCACAGTGCAGATGTGGAATTAGTGTTTAAGGGAGTACAAAACTCTGTGGGTGTTGTTATCAGATAGGCAAAGCTTCACAGTGGAGAAGGACTTAGGCTTAGTTGAAAGAAGAGTAAGATTTTTCATCAAGTGGAGGTGGAAGAGATAGCCTTCTGACATAGACAGCATGTGAAAAGGCAGGGAAGCCTGAATGCAGCCTTTTTATTAGTTGTGTCTCCCTGGAGCATTTTGTAACTTGTATTGAATATTCTGAGATGACAGAAAAGTGGGCAGGGTTCAGTTCATAGAGGGTGATGCGAAGAAAATTAGAGTATTGTAAGCAGGTGATGTGTTCAAATTTTTCAAAAAATAATTTATTTATTTTTGGCTGCGTTGGGTCTTCGTTCCTGCGCGTGGGCTTTCTTTAGTTGCAGTGAGCGGGCTTCTCATTGCGGCGGCTTCTCTTTTTGTGGAGCACGGGCTCTAGGTGTGTGGGCTTCGGTAGTTGTGGCACACGGGCTCAGTAGTTGTGACTTGTGGGCTCTAGAGCGCAGGCTCAGTAGTTGTGGCACATGGGCTTAGTTGCTCCGCAGCATGTGGGATCTTCCCGGACCAGGGCTCAAACCCGTGTCCCCTGCATTGGCAGGCAGGGTCTTAATCGCTGCGCCACCAGGGAAGCCTGATGTATTCAAATTTGCAGCTTTGAAAGGGTGCTTGATATTATCCTGGTTATACTTTTGGCAGTTTGGGCAGGAACTGATTTTTACGATTTGATAGTAAATTAATACAAAAAGGAATTCGGAATTCTCTTTGTCTTCAGACACCATGAACATTATCTAACCTAACTTTATAAACTACTTAGTGAGTTAGATGTCTTTAAGAAAAAAAAATTTCTTTCTGAAACTTTAAAGATTTAAACCTTTTCAAGGTTTATCTTTCTCAGATAATTGGACTAATGAGTTACGAGCAGAAATGTGTTTTTCTGGGCTGGAGCATTTAATTACCAGTGCAGTTCTGTCCAGAGCTCTCTTTCCATCTATCCTGATGACTGGCAGAGTTTGAGATGGTGATTGCTGCATCATCTTGGGTAGTGAGATGAAAAGACATGGGGTGGAGCCTTTAGGAAGACCCATGACCGTCTAGTGTAAGTGAGAAAAGGACCTTATCATCTTAAGCCACTGAGATTTTGCAGTTTTTACCTGATAAATGTTACCTGAACCTAGCCTAACCTCTCTTCATTGATGCAACCTGTATATTAAAAGTCTTAGCTTATAAATAAAAATATTTTAGAAGGAATCATTGTAATATAAAAATATGTAGAGAAAATTTTCCTATCTGATTTAGAGATATTTAAACCACAATAATTCATGTATGTTGTAATGTAAAAGTTTTCATAATACATGTAGACTATGAGTTATTGCAAGTATCTATAAGAAAAGTCATTTTGAAAGAGATTAAAATGACCTTATCTTTAATTTTTAAGATAAATACAGTAAATGTGATATAAATCCATTACAAAACTGGGTAAAAATTGGAGACAACTGCAATTTTATAAGTCACTGAATTAATTTTTACACTCGATAATTATTTTCCAGTAAGTATTTACGTAATCAGGAACTTAAGGGGTTCGTATGTACTTTGATATTCAGAGTTCCAAAGTAATCTATAGGTGCATTTTAAAATAAGGAGTGTGGTGGTATTAATATTTATTTGAAAACATAAGAGTTACTAAAGCAGTTTACAGTTCATTGACATCATGTAATCATTTTGGATAATCATCATTATCCAGTATCATTAGTTTAATCATCTATATAGATATAGGTAACTTAATCTTTATATAAGATACTTTTGTGATATTTTGGTTATTATCCTAATAATAAATGAGTAACAATTTTACTACAAAATGTACAAACCAATATATGCTTAGGATTGTTACCGTTTACTGATAGTAAATTAGATTTCCACACTAAATGATTTCTGCCTATCTAGGCAATACATTTAAACTATAGAAAAAAAATGCAGTGTAACTTGTACTGTAAATAAAATACTAGTAATGAGCATCACAGTGAGAGCTGGTAGTATATGAATTATTCACTGCAAACTTATTATCTCTATGTCATTAGCATGTAAGATAATGAATCTAATTACCATGGCTTTAAACTCAGAGGAGTTAGCAGTTTATGTGTGGAACTTTCTGGGCTGTAGTCACCCACAAGGGTATTGAGAGAACTACTACTTTTGTGTTTTGTTGCTGAGATACTCTTTCTCCTTACTTGCTTCTTTGTTGGTAAATTAGTTTTCGTTTATTTTTGGGTTAAGATGAGATTCTTCTGTTTGAATACCTTTTAAAGGAGTTACGAGAAATACTTAAATAGTTTAATATGGGGTTTTTTTAGTGTAATTTAAGGTAGTAGGTAGACAAAATATTATTGGTTTGCTTTCATTAACCCACATAGGTTACCATCACCTATTATAGTAGATTACCATAAATAGTGTAATTACTTGAAAAATCTAGGCTAAAAGGTTAATAATCAATTTTTTCCTTTTATAGAACTTGGGGTAAAATGCTTTACTTTCAAAGTACTTGGTATTAGCATATAGCCCTTTCAAATCTATGATATTGTATCTCCGATCTTAATTTAATTTAAGGTTTTGATGAACTTCTTGATTTTATTTTCTTATATTATAGTGTAAATTATCTGTAATAAGCCATTTTAATTAAAGTTGGTAAATCTACAACTGCTTCAATTATACACTTATACACTAATTTAATTCTACTTAGCAGGGTACGGCACATCATTAATCGGTTTCAGACTTAATACAACAGATTTAGAAGTAAAAAAAAAATTTTTTTTTTAAGTTTATTTATTGGCTGTGTTGGCTCTTCGTTGCTGCACGCAGGGGCTACTCTTCGTTGTGGTGCACGGGCTTCTCATTGCAGTGGCTTATCTTGTTGCGGAGCATGGGCTCTAGGCACATGGGCTTCAGTAGTTGTGGCACACGGGCTCAGTAGTTGTGGCTCGCGGGCTTAGTTGCTCTGCAGCATGTGGGATCTTCCCGGACCAGGGCTGGAACCTGTGTCCCCTGCATTGGGAGGCAGATTCTTAACTACTGCACCACCAGGGAAGCCCGAAGTAATCAAAATTTGTGAAGTATTTTTAGCTGGGAGAAAGTGAAGGATCATAATGTCAAGTAATTCACATATCGATTCTGCTAAACTAAGAGGTTCATCACTTTAAAAATGAAAGCATGCAGCTGCGATTTATGTTCATTGTTGAGTGCTGTGGGCTGCGAGAGTGATTATATAATATCTTTAGATATTAATATAGTAGTTTTGTATTCTACCCTTAAAATTTTTGTTACCAACTTAATTTCTATAGCATGGTTTTATCTCTGTATCTTATATGTATATTATACATATAAATAATATATGAGTATACCTTAATTCATTGCTTTTCAACCTCCTTGTCATGGCCCACACAGAATATTTATTAGTAGTTGGTTTTGAACATGTAAGCATGTGCTAAAGTGTATTTTTTCCAGAATTATGTTAAAGAAATAAGGTGATTAAATATAACTAACTTAAGTCTTTAGCAAAGTGATCTTTTGTTATGGTTTTATTCTTATTGAGGTGGTGACTTAAGTGTGCCTCAGAAGTCTTAGGAATGAGTTATGAACTCAGTGTAATAACTTTTCTCAATTAACTGCTCATTGAATTAAATGATTAAGATTAAATTTCATTACTCATTTATTCTCTGCATGTTCATATTATTAGGAATACTCCTTGCCCTGCCCAGCTTTCTTCCCAATAAATTCTTTGTAAGAATATTATAGATGGGGGTTTTCTAGTTTGTGAAGACTGTGTTAAATGCATTCCACTCTTTTGAAAAAGTTATTTTTGGTAACAAGTTTAAGGGAACCCCATGGGCCTTTGATCTATTATATCTCAGGGCCACTTTAAAAAAAAACTCCAAGTTAATATATGCACATGGTTAGAACTCAGATAGAACAGATGGTCTTATAATGAAAAACAAGAGAAATCCTACCCCACATTTCCTCTTCTCACTCCCCCGAAGGCAGCTACTTTTAGCTCAGTCTGTTTTGAGTGTTTGTTGTGGTTATCTCTACCTATATTAGAGACTGTATATTATTTCTTGATATTTCTGCTCTTCTATGTTCTTCTGTGATTAGATGAATCTTTGTCTCATACAATCTCTGCCTTTCCTAGTTTTGATCAGTTTCAGTTCTTAAATTGTTTACTTTGTATTTGAAATAATAATAGGAATGTTACATTTCATGTTTTATTAGCTGTTCCCTGCTTTCTTTCTCTCAGCTTCTTTTAATTTTAACCTTATCAAAGTTGATAATATCAATATTAAGAATGTTTTTGTATTAAAATAATTCTTGGCCTTCCCTGGTGGCACAGTGGTTAAGAATCCTCCTGCCAATGCAGGGAACATGGGTTCGAACCCTGGTCTGGGAAGATCCCACATGCCACGGAGCAGCTAAGTCTGTGCGCCACAACTACTGAGCCTGAACTCTAGAGCCCGTTGAGCCACAACTACTGAGCCCGTGTGCCACAACTACTGAAGCCCGTGTGCCTAGACCCCGTGCTCCGCAACAAGAGAAGCCACCACAATGAGAAGCCTGGGCACAGCAACAAAGAGTAGACCCCGCTCGCCACAACTAGAGAAAGCCTGCTCACAGCAACGAAGACCCAATGCAGCCAAAAAATAAATAAATAAAATTAATTAATTTTTTTAAACAAAGAAAGAAAACTGGATACCCTTAAAAAAAAATAATTCTTGTGTATAGGTAAAAAACTGATTAGTGCCAAAAGGTTTACAATAAAATATAGCAGTTTCCTACCTTCCCCTCAGTTTTCTACAAGCGACCGCTTTTAATGCTATTAATTTCTTCCTTATTATACCACTTTATTTCTAAATAATATGGTTATTCTGCTTTTCTTGATTAACCAATTTTAGATGTAATCTATTGAACTTTTTATGGCAGTTTGTGATTTGGATCATATTATGCACCTACTCCTCCAGTTTAAAAAATATATATAGGGCTTCCCTGGTGGCGCAGTGGATGAGAGTCCGCCTGCTGATGCAGGGGACACGGGTTCATGCCCTGGTCCAGGAAGATCCCACATGCCGCGGAGTGGCTGGGCCTGTGAGGCATGGCCGCTGAGCCTGTGCGTCCGGAGCCTGTGCTCCGCGACGGGAGAGGCCACAAAAATGAGAGGCCCGCGTACCGCAAAAAAAAGAAAAAAAAAAAATAATAATAATAATAATTTTGGTTAAATCTGTGAATAATCTGTAGTTAATATTTACATTATAATGACCTTGTAAGCATTGAATAACTAATGCACTATTACATCCATTAACTTAAGCAAATGTTTGTGTCCTTTCCACCTCCTGTATGGTTTATTGCCTTGCTTATTCATTTGCTTAGTTTCCTATGGACTAATTTGCTAGTTTTTCCCTCTGTTTCAACAGATCTCTTAGGCACTGCTCAATTTTTTGTGTTTAAGTGTAGTTCTAAAAGCTCAGGTTTTTTTTCCCCCTAGAGCTTTCTCTCCCTCAACCTGATGTTTTGCTTCAATCTTTTTTTCCCAATTTCCACAGCCCTGATCCTGATCCTCTGACTTTCTTTTGTTGGATAATTTGCTTTTTTGGTTGTTTTCTCTCTTATTAGTTTATTCTCTCATTTTACTGAAGCATATCTTTTGAAGATTCCTAAAGAAAGAATGTGTGAGAAAAATTTTTTTTGAGGACTTGGAAGTCTTAAATGTCTTCATTCTTTCTCCACATTAGATTGGTGTTTCAACTAGGTATGGAATTGTAGGTTGAAAGCAATTTTTCCTCAGAAATTTGAAGGCCTTGCTTCATTAGTGGCTAGTGTTGCCTGTGAGCTTCTATACATGACCTGCTTTTTCTCTTAGGAAACATTTTGATAGAACCTTTTCTTTCCCTCTGGTATTCTGAAATATCTTTATGTGATTTTTCTTAGGAGCATTTGATAGGCCCTTACTATCCAAAAACTTTAATGTCCTTCCTGCCTTTTTTTTTTTTTTTTTTTTTTGGCTGTGCTGCACAGCATGTGGGATTTTAGTTACCCACCCAGGGATTGAACCCACGCCCCCTGTATTGAAAGGCAGATTGTTAACCACTGGACCACCAGGGAGGTCTCCTTCCTGCCATTTTTGTTAAACATTTTTGGTAATTTCCTCTCTACCATTTTCTCTGTTCTTTCTCTGTAGAACTGTAAATTATCTTTATTAACCAGTTTTCTATTACTGAACACTGGTTTTTTTTAGTTTTTCATTACCAAAAGTACATTTATTATCTTCTTGCATGTATTTTTACACAATTGTGTCAGTTTTTAAATAAGATATAACTTAAAAGGATACACGTTCTAACTCTTGAGAGATGCCAGATTGTCTTTCATAAAAGTCGTATCACTTATGATAGAGTATAATGGTGTTTATTTACACATGCTGCCAATGTGACAGGTGAAAATATGACATTTATCAGTTCTAATAAGCTTTCTTTCCCCTGATTGTTGCTGAGGTTGAGAACATTTTTGTTTTATTGGCCATTTATAATTATATATTTTGCCAATTGTAAGTCTGCAGGCAGACCTTTTGGGCCATTTTCTTCTATATTTATAACCTGTTATTGGTATTAGCATTCTAATAGGGGGAAACATCATGAGAGAATCTATTTAAGTGTTAATGGGGCAAGGAAAAGATCTCTTTTCCTTTAGGGTGAGAGTTGCTGACCTAAACCATCCATTCCAAGCCTTTCTCCTGGCTTTGTCATTTTTCAGACAGAGGGATTGTTCCCAAGTTTAAATGTACCAGCAAAATGGAGCACTGACAGAAGACCTGGCTGTAAAACACGAGATTTTAACCTTAAAATCGGGATTGTGTTTTCACCCTGTTTATCAGTGCTTCCTCTGAAAGGTGGAGGGGTGGGGGGCAGAAGACAGTGAGAAGGAGAAGTTTTGAGATTCTCCTACTCATATTCTGGTGTGAAGCTCCAACACATAGAATTACTTTTTCAAACATGTTTATTTTCAGTTTTTCATATTATTTTGTCCTACCAAGTCATGAAGCATAACAAACCAACATGGAACACATTTGATACTGATCATAGATAATTTCATTCATTGATTATTCATTTATTCATTCAGTCACTTACAGTAACACTACACTTGATCTCATGGAACATAACAGTCCTAGGGATTGGTAGGAGTCTAATTGATAAAACATGTAGTTTGTGCTTCTTGACAATAGAAGGATTGAATAATTCAGGAAAACTTGAATCGGACACAGACTTGCTTTAAAGTGGAATGTCATATTTGCTTGTTTGTATTTTCATAAATACATTTCTTAGGTTTTGATTTTTAAAGCTAGGAGACAGCAGAGTGTCTTGGTAGAAAGACCTAATATGTGATCCTTATGAGTTTCTCAATTGTTGCAAAACATAAAACATTTAATAAGGCATTCAACAAAGTAGATTAAGTGTTATTCAGAACATAGCTTATAGTTGACCTAATGGCTAAATGACCTGGTTTATGAATCTATGAATTATTCCAAGGGTAATTCTTATGTAACAAAGTTTTTTGTTTTGTTTTGTTTTCATGCTGAAATACTTGATTTCTGCAAATACTACACAGGGAATTGAATAAGAAGTCAAAAAGTCATAAGAAAAACAGAAACCTTGCCTTTTTAGTGCTTTAGCTAGGACATAGAGAACATTTTTAGTAACAGGCTACGCTTCATCGTGAAAATACAGTTGGGTGTTTTAGGCCTTCAGAAATTTGATTTCATTGTGTTTAGTGATGAATGTTAGTAAGCTGAATGAGATGGGAAGAAATTAAACAGGAACTCTCAGACTGTCATGTGGTTGTGTTCTACAGTTGGTAGCATGGATTCTCTTGCTTTTAGATTTTCCTTATGAAATATTTTTAGTGTATAGAAGAATTTAACAATACTGAAACATGCACCCATGTACCCAATATCATAACACTGTGCTATGTTTGTTGACGGTTTTCCGTGTGGCAGCGAGGGGGAACAAAACAGATACAGATACAGTTAGGACTTTGTATATACCAGTCTGCAATCCCTTTCTCCCTCTTATCCCAGGTCACTGGTATTTTTAGCTGTTTTACATGTTTTTTGTTGTAATACATTTCTTAATGCTTAAAGTGAATATATATGTATTCATAAACAATATCAGGGGTTGATCTGAAGGTTCTAAAACATTATGTAAATACTATTTTACTGTGTCTGTCCTTCATGCGTTTTTTTTGTGCAGTATTATATTTTGAGATTTATATATGTTAAAATATTATTTGTATGTTGTATAGTATATTTTATGAATATATACGTTATAAAATATTTATTTTCTATATAGTACTGTATGAATGTGTCACAATTTATACTCTGGTTGAGGACTTTAAAAGTTTTTCAGTTTTAGAAACTTCGCTGCATTTAAGGTTCTTATGTATGCGTATGTGAATGATTCTCTAGGACTGTACTGTCCACTACAGTAGCTACTAGTCACATGTGGGTATTTAAATTTAAATTAATTAAAATTTAATAAAGTTAAGTTCCTCAGCTGCACTAGACACATTTCAAGTGCTCAGAAGCCATATGTAGCTAGCAGCTAATGTACTGGGTATTGTAGATACAGAATATTTCCGTTTTTCCAGAAAGCTCTGTAGGACAGTGCTGCCACAGATTTATACCTGTGTGTAAAATTGTTGGTTGTGCACATCTTGCACTTTACTACATAATGCTGAATTGTTCTTGCCAACAGCATCTGAGCATTCCCTTTCTCAACTGTCGTGCGAAGAATTGCTCTCAATAGAAATTTTAATTTATTTGTATTTTGATAGGTGTGAAATGTGTCTCATTGTGGTTTTCACATGCACTTTAAAAATGTCTGGTGAGGTTGAGCATATTTTCCTACATGTATATTTGCCTAAAGATTCCTGTTTTGTGATTGCCTCTTAGTGTCCTTTGCTCACTTTCTTTTTTCTGCTGTAATATTTAAAATTACTAATTTTTATATTTTTGTATTTTATGGATGCTCATTCTTTGATTGTATTTGTTACATATATCTATCTGTGCCCTGTGTGTGACTTGTCTTTGTGGTATCTTTTGTTTCATGTAAGTTTTATAATTTGATGTAACTAAATTTACCAGTCTTTTTCTTTTATGCTTTATGTTCTTATGCTTTGTTTAAGAAATTCTTTCCTACCTCCAGGTCAAAGAATTTCCGATATATGCTCTACAGAGTTTGATCTTTCATCCATTTGAATATAATTTTCGTGTATGGTGTAAGGTAGAGTTTGAGACTGAATTTCTTTGTATATGTATAACCATTTATTCTGGTATAATTTTTTGAACAGTCCACTGTCATATATTGAGTTTATAAATATGTGTGAGTCTGTTTCTGGGTTTTAATCTGTTTCATTTGTCCACTTATCCCTATACCAATATTCATTTTAATTTTCTTAAAAGAACAATAGTGGTTAAGTCTAAGTCCTCCAGATCCCAGAGTTGATTTAACTGATGTTAAGATGGAGGATTATAATTCATAATACAAAATATTGGAAAATGATATTAGTATAACCAACAGAAGTGAACGAAAACTTGTGATGGTATTTGAGGAAAGCTTGGCTTAATTTTTGAGGATTGGGGAAAAAAAGGATAACATTTTGAAAGTCAGAACTTCTAGACTTTAAAGTGGTAGATTAAATTTTTTAAAATCTAATTTTCACTTTTAGTGCCTTTTGTTTTCTTCTGACACACAGATGAATCACTTGTTACCAGTTTTATAAATGGAGTTTGTGGTTTGGTCATAGTATGAAAAGGAGAATTAACAAAAAGCAACATGGGTCTTAGGAGTAGTAATTAAGCAAATGGGTTTTGGAGTCTTACTGTCTGTCCAGTGATTTGTGATCTTGGGCATGTGAATGGGATACTCAGAGTAGTGACTTTACAGAGTACTTGTGATGATGACCTACATTAAACACCAAGTGCCTGGCAAAGGTAATGGGCATTCTAAACAGTTGTTCCTAAAGTAACTGGACAATTATTGAGAGAAGGATGAGGGGAGGCTTAGGATAACATGTATGTACATATGAATAATAAAGCAATGGACTTTGGAATAGTTATTAAATACAGAACAACAATAGGAGACTAGCCTTTGCTTTAGGTGCAAAGGGAAGTAGAAGACAGTGAGTCTCAGATGGTGACCAGTGCAGGACACTAGGTGGTGCCATTAGTCTAAACTGCTTATTTGATCTCTCTGGAGGCTGAATAGCCTCAGGGTAGAAAGATAGAAAGGCAGTCACAAATTAAAAGGTTAGTCAGGAATTGCTTGTATATTAAAGTGTGAATTGTTTTATTGAGTATATTTCAAAGTAATATGATAGTTCTTGATATTTTCTCCTCCAGTGATCATTTTGAAAAATTTTGTTTTAAAGCAGTTTGTTACTTTTTAAATAGTTTATTTCGTGGACAATCATTTGTTTCTAATTTTAAATTAAAGATTATATATAAAAATGTACTTCTATTTAGAATTCATGGTAAAACAACAGGTTTTCATATTGAGATGATAAAGTCAGAAGGAATGTGGTGTTTTAATAAGGTTTAGTGACCTTATCTCGGATTGGTGTACAACTCCATTAAACTTTTTGAAATACTGAAAATAGTTTGTTGATTCCTGTTAATTTCTTTTAAGATTCCAGATTGAGAATAATTAAATGCATTATTTGATTTCTGTTGGTGATTTACACCACTAAGTTTTTATTGAAACATGCATTGAACAAGTGACAGAAACCCCCAATTCAGACTGGCTTAAGCAAATGGAAATTTATTGGGTCATGTAATTTAAAAGATCATATGGCTTTGCTGATTTCAGGTGAAGCTTGACCCAGTGGTTTAAATAACATTTTTGGACCCTCTTCAACTGTTAGCTGTGTTTCTCTTGGTATTGGCTCCTTTTGCGAATAGGCTCTCATCTCCTGGAGGTAGGGTAGCTCTCAGCAGCTATAGGTTTATATCCTTCTCATGTTTTTGCATCTAATGGCTCCAAGAAAAGTTGTAGCTTTAGATCATGTTAAGTCTGTTTGGCTTGGCTTGGGCTACATATCTGCTCCTGTGATTGGAGATAGAATTAGCACTCTTGGAAATTTAGGAATTAAGAGTGTTGGAGGGATGGTTTCTCAAAAGCAAATTTGAACCTTGTTATGGGAATAAAGAATGGTTGTAAAATGACAGTCATTTCATTAAGGAGGTTGTCTTTAAAACTGTTTTCATTCCTTTGATTTTATTTTGCTAGAGTTTGTTTTTACTTTAATCCCATTTCTGCTATTTATTAGTTGTGCAACTTCTCAGAATCCATTTCCTCATTTCCTCATACCTAGCCGAGTGCCTGGAATATATTAGATATTCCAGAAATGTTTGTTTACCTTTAAGCATGGCTATTAGCCAGACACTTTTAGGTTTAATCAACACTTAACGTGTATCTCATATTAGTCTATAATCAGTAAATATTATAAGTGTAGTAACTTTTAATGATAAATTTCTGAATTCTTAATGTAATTTATTGATTACCACTTTCAGTGATTAAAATGATAGTTGATAGATGCCATCCTGTTCATGACTTACCTGTATTTTTTTTATATGTATAAATTTATTTATTTATTTTTGGCTGCGTTGGTTCTTTGTTGCTGCGTGCAGGCTTTCTCTAGTGAGCGGGGGCTACTCTTCATGGCGGTGTGCAGGCTTCTCGTTTTGATGGCTCCTTTCGTTGCAGAGATGGGCTCTAGGCTTGCAGGCTTCAGTAGTTGTCGCACGTGGGCTCAGTAGTTGTGGCTCACGGGCTGTAGAGTGCAGGCTCAGTAGTTGTGGCGCGTGTGGCACACGGGCTTAGTTGCTCTGCGGCATGTGGGATCTTCCTGGACCGGGTCTCGAACCCATGTCCCCTGCGTTGGCAGGCGGATTCTTAACCACTGCGCCACCAGGGAAGCCCCTACTTACCTGTATTTTTATATTTGTATTGAATGTGCAGATTTAGCTCATGAAGATTTTTGTGATTAATCTATGTTGGGAAATATTAATTATCTTTAAAGACAGCAATAAATATAGTGAAATTATGATAAATGTTTTCATTGTTTGGGGAAATAACATAAACCGTTTCATGTGTTTGAAGAATAGAAGGAAGTTGGCAGCAAGAGAGAAAGATGAATGATTATGGTTTAAACTTGTCTTTTTAATTAAGGTGCCTCATTGCTGTGTGCAGTATTCAGAAATGTATTTTAAACGTAACACTAATTTTCAACTACCATTAATCTTTATTAGAAAATATTGCTTATATTTATCATAATATTTTTTCACCAACTGTATGGCTTTTATAATCCATTTAGGTTAACTGGTGTGTAGTCTCAAGAAAAGAACCTCTAATGGTTTTTGAAGTATTTGAACATTAGATATTTGGTAACCTACATTTCTAATAACTAGCAATACACATAAAACTCTTGATAGTGATGGCATAGAACTAATTATTTTCTTTATAGTATAACATAGTGGTAAATGTGGTTAGCAATAAACTGTGTTATACTGAAATCTTTTATTCAGAAGTGACAAATATCAATGTCAAATATATAAATATTTCAGTATATAAAATTTTGCAACGAAAAATAAAGCCACATCAGATCAAAGGATGTTGTAAACTGATGTGGCCCATCATTTTATTGTTGGTTATTGTGTTTATTATTTGTTTGTGTCTTAATTGCAGTTTTTTTAAAACACTGTACTAAGTATTTATAAAAGCAGTAAAAATATGAAGTGCTAATAAGGAGAGAGGTATCAATCTGATGGTAATTATAAGTAGAGAAAATTTTTTTAATTGAAAATGGTGAGGGCTTCCCTGGTGGCGCAGTGGTTAAGAATCCGCCTGCCAATGCAGGGGACACGGGTTTGAGCCCTGGTCTGGGAAGATCCCACATGCTGCAGAGCAACTAAGCCTGTGTACCACAACTACTGAGCCCGTGTGCCACAACCACTGAGCCTGCGCTCTAGAGTCCGTGAGCCACAACTACTGAGCCCACATGCCACAACTACTGAATCCTGCACGCTTAGAGCCCGTGCTCTGCAACAAGAGAAGCCACCACAATGAGAAGCCCGCAGTCTGCAACGAAGAGTAGCCCCCGCTGTCCGCAACTAGAGGAAGCCCGTGCACAGCAACGAAGACCCAATGCAGGCAAAAATAAATAAATAAAATAAATAAATTTAAAAAAAAAAGGAAGGTGAAAAATTAGTTTGTGCAACAACAGGAATTATTTTGAAGACAAAGCCAGTGATTAAATATGTGAAAAGTAGTGTGCCTGTGCCCCAGAGAGCTCTTGCTTCTTGGTTGTATCTCTTGATATTTACCATATCAGAAACTAACATGAAGACATTTAAATTACTTATTAATACATTTAAAGATAGCTGTAATAAACCCATTATACGTTAACATAAGTGACATATTTTTGTGAAAAATTATATTTTCCAAACAAAATAGTATAAACAGATTGGTATTGTTTTACTTTTTTTTGTTTTACATTTTTGCTAATCTTTGTAATGTCTGACATAATAATATGTCATAATAGAAGCAGGTGGATTTTCATCTTCTACATTCAGTCTCTTTCAATATATTGTTTTGATTGAAGTATATGGATGAAATAATGGCCTCACACCGAGATTATAGCAGGTATAGCTAGTAAGAGCACCTTATAGAAGTAGCAAGAACAAATTTATTAGTTAATCTTTGAAAATGCACGTATTAACATCCTAGCTGTATTACGTTAAAATCTTCTCGAAACAAAATGGAACACAAATACATAATCATTCATTCCATTAGCCACCCGAGTGATGTCATCACTTATGTAGCCTCTGCAAAACTTTGCTATATAATCATGCAAGAATAAGTTATAAAAGGAAAATAATCTTAACCTGTGGATTCTCTGAAAGAATTGTAGGGACTCCTGTGGTCCATGGACCACACTTGTGAGATCTGCTAGCCTACACAATTTAAAATAATCACTATGAGGCATTGGTAGAAATTCTTTTTAGTTTACAGTAAAGTTTGGGAGTTAATATTAGATGTCTATTGATTTTATGTTAAAAGACTAAGAGAGAATTTGAAGTCCAACACAGTTTGTGAGTGCTGCTAATCAGATTTGTCACAGCCAGGGATAGTCCTTTAGGGTTAAGGTCCTTTAAATTTATGTGATACCCAAGTAAGTGGCGAGGCAGTAATTGTGGATACTATAGCTGCTAAAAAGTTTCATATGACACTTGTGCAGAAATCATCAAGAAGAGAGAAATTATGTCATGACCAATTTTTACTGTGAACAAAACTGGAATATTTTGGAGAAAGAGACCAAATTAGAGTACATGTACCAGCAAGTTAGGAATAGAGGATAACAATGTATTCTTCTGTTTGACAGGGCTCTATATAGGAGCTGGACATGTTTGATTAAGAAACAAATGGGATTTAACCTACTTAACATATACGGGCTTCTGTATTGAGATCTTTTCTTAGTATAACATAGATTCACCCCAATATCAAGTTGTGGGGGATTTTAATACCTCCAAACTGGCAGTTGTTCAGCTGAGGCATGGAGACAAAACAGACCTTGGTTAATATCTTGCAGTAATTGTCATTTCTAATGTTGGAAATTTTAGCTCTTAACACTACTTGTTAAACAATTTAATATTTATGTTTCCATGCTTAGAGATTAAAAGTATTTCTGTTTTACACTTTTATCAGGTATGTTTTAAGGCAATTTTCTTTTAAGTATATCGTTTGTTTTTCTTTCTTAATAGTGTTTATCAAAACTAATTATTTGGTATGACAAAGCTACTTGGCACTGTCATATTAGCTTAAACTTCCCTTTGTTATGTCCAGCAAATAAATACTTGCTTTTCCTGAGTAGAACTCAACTATACTGTAAATCCATTGATACTAAATTATTTGCAGAGATTTAACATGTAGGGAAACCTTAATTATGCAGAATATACTTATGAAGAGTAGGTGATTTGTTTACTGTCTTTAACTCAGTCAAAATACAAGTAGATATTTGCATAAAAGGGAAGTGTCGCTAATATAGTTTGCATTACTTAATGTTACATGTAAAATTAATTTTTCTTGCAAGAGATGTGAGATCTGGCAAGATCTGAAAGTGCTGGCTTATCAGCTTTCAGTCTCAAGTATTTACATAATTGTTTAACAATAAACAACAGATTAAGTAGGAGGAAGAATGGTTGATCCTGACAGACACTTTGAGTATAACTCTTAGCTCACTTAAGAGCACTCTTGCTCACAATGCTTCAATGATGCTGATCTTTGTTTTGTTTCTTGAACAGCTGCTGATTCCTACATTGGGACCTTTGCATATGTTTCCTTTTTCTGGAATACTCTTCCTTTTGGTATTTTTGGGCTTCCTTCAGTTCTCAGTTTAAATGACACTTCTCATAGCACTTACGGATATCTGAAGTGACTTTGTTTCCTTGTTTATTATGTGTCTTGAGTATAAGCTCCTTGAAGGTAGGAGCTCTGCCAATTGACTTCTATATATATTCTGCTTCTAGGAGTGGCTGGCACACAGTAGGACCTTAAATATTGTTGTAAGAAAGAAGGTTATATTTAAGTGTTATAAGATGAAATCATTTAAAAATGCCTTAATTTCTAATTCTCATTTTTATAGCCTCCAAATAGTGATATTTTACTGTTCCTTGTTGTGATGGATAAATTATAAGCCATGCTGTGTTTAATTCTAGTTGGGTTTAGTGGAAAAGTTTTCTGCTTTCAGAAGTTTGCTGTTAGATCATTTTGTCAACTATTCTTATGTAATTACTTATTTCATTTACAGGCTTAGCTAACAATTTACAAATAAACTTAGGTCAGTAGGGCCTCCTGTTGCTCCTTCTACCCATATGCAACTTCAGTTTGCCCACAGTCTGTGGTGTACCTCTTGTGAGGTCTTTACAGTTCAGAGCTTCTCTGCTTGGGCTTTTGCCTTAAGCAAGCACAGGAGTATAATTAGAAGTAGAAAAGAGGAGAAGGGAGTAAAGTGGAAGAAGGAGAGGATTTTCAGAATGGATGAAATGGGTTCCTAAGTGGAAGCATGGTGGACATGGAGCTATGCAGCCCAGATCCTTCTTCAAGGAAGAATTACAGCCCAGATGTTCAGAAGAAGGTAATCAGAAAGGCTTCAGCTGTCAGCTCCTTCAAGGTTAGCTTCTGGTAGAGACAGCCTCCTTGCCTAAGGTCCTGCCTTTCCCAGGGCACCTCTCATCATGCAGCTGAGCAAGGCAGAGGTATAAAGGCCCAACCCTTTTGTTCATACCTGAGACAACTCTGACAAATAATTACCTCCAGAGATCCCTGTCAGGTTTCCTGAGGCTTTGTGAGGTCTCTATTGTAATTTGACTTCTCTATCTCTCTGCAATCCTGCTTCTCCCCCTCCCCCCCACCCCCTTCCTTTCACAGGAATGATCCCTAGTAAACATCTTTTACTCCAAACTGTTTTCAGTGTCTGATTTTAGAGAATCTTGGTTGCAACAGGGAGATGTATGGGCATCATGTTGTCCTTGAATCTTTAATAAAATTTATGCAAATTTGTGTGTGTGTGTGTGTGTATCATTCTGAGAGGGTCTACAGCTTTCATGCTATTCTTAAAGCTAGATTGAAAACTACAGGTCTTTTTTATCAAGGAATTAAGGAGGAAAGGCTTTTGATTTTTTTGGATTCAGTGTCAAACTAAATATTGTGAACCTCTGATTTTGGTTAACATGTAAGCCAGAGCTCTGTTAAGAAGGGAGCATTCTCCAATGATGTAGCAATATAAGCACCCTGGCAAAAGCCATTTTAGCTGGTTCTAATATGCTGCTGTAGTGGCTCTTGGAAGCTTGGGAAAAGTGATGGCCCATGTTAATTGAAGTAGATGTGTGAGAGCTGCATGGCAGACAGTGGGGCAAGGGATCAACAGGCTCAGAGAAGTGAGCATGCTAGAATGGACCTACTTTATGAGACTGGAAAAACACTCTGTTTATCAATAATGCACAAGGAAATGCAATAATGAGGGGGCACCAGCATCATAGAGAAGCCTCAAGTGTCTGTTTACTGTAGATGGAGGCTGATGGTAGAAGATGCCTTTACAAAACTGGACTCTTTAGTAGCAAGGGAGAAGATGGGATCCCGGAATAGTAAACCCTAGGGAGCAGCAATTAACTGTCAAGCAAGGATGGTATATTAGTTTTCTGTTGCTGCCATACAAATTGCCACTAATTTAGCAGCTTAAAACAACACCCATTTATTATTTCATAGCTCTGTAAGTCAGAAGTAGGTGCAGTGTATCTCACTGAACTGGTTCTCTGCTTCAGGTTTCATCAGACTGAAATCAAAATGTTGGCAGGACAACATTCCTTTCTGGGGTCTCTAGGGGTGAATGCTTCCACGCTCATTCAAGTTGTTTGCTGAGTTCAGTTACTTGGAGTTGTAGGACTGAGGTCCCATTTGCTTGCTTGCTGTTGACCACAAACTTGTATCTGTTGAATCTCTGTTGTTTCTGTAGTTATACATGTGTGTGTTTTCTAAGTTGATCTCTGTTGTACCTTTGCTTTCTGTTTCCTTGATTTGTGCTCTTTATTTCCTTCTTTTTACTTTCTTTGGCTTATCTGTTGTTCTTTTTCTAATATCAGCGAACACTTGGTTTATACATTTACAGATTTTTTTTTTTTTCCTTTTCTAAGATTTGCAATTCAGGCTATACGTTTTTCTCAGTACACCTTTAGTGTGGTGTCATCTACATTTTGAGAGATAGTGTTGTAATTATCATTCATTTCTAAGTATTTTAAATTTCCCTTAACAATTTCTTTTTGACTCTTTAATTGGGAATCTTTTAAATTTTGAAAAATGGGCTTTAAGGAAGTTATCTATTTGTTTTTTAATTTAATTCCAAATTGTAGTTACAGAACAAGTTACATGGGATATTTGCTCTTAGAAATTTTTGTAATTTGTCTTATGTCCCAGTATACAATTACTTTTGTAATGTTTTATGTATACTTGATAAGGATATACATTCTCTAATTGTTGGATGAAAAATTCCATATATCATTATATGATCCACTCATGGTCTTATTATTTCTTTTTTTTTTTTTTTTTTGTGATACGCGAGCCTCTCACTGTTGTGGCCTCTCCCGTTGTGGAGCACAGGCTCCGGACGCACAGGCTCAGCGGCCATGGCTCACGGGCACAGCCGCTCCGCGGCGTGTGGGATCCTCCCGGACCGGGGCACGAACCCGTGTCCCCTGCATCGGCAGGCGGACTCTCAACCACTGCGCCACCAGGGAAGCCCGTGGTCTTATTATTTCTCGCATATATGTGTGTGTGTGTGTGTGTGTGTGTGTGTGTGTGTGTGTACTTGTTTATATGCTTGACTGATCAATAATGGAAAGACGTGTGTAGAAATCTACTGTGATGCTAGATTTGCAAATTTCTTTTTCAGATTCTTTTATTTTTGTTTAATATAGTTGACCATTTTATTAGGTGCCATATACTTTTAGAATTACTATTCTTCCTTGTAAACTGAGCTTTTGAAAAATCATTATGTAGTGACCCTTTCTATCCTAATTGATATCTTCATTGTAAAGTTTATCTGATAATATTTACAGTTAAACTTATTTCTCTTCATTAACATTTGACCAGTATACCCTTTTCCTCTTTTTACATTAGAAAGTTAGATGTCCTTATGCTTTTTTTAAATAAATTTCTTTCTTTATTTTTGGCTGCATTGGGTCTTTGTGGCCTTTCTTTTTAGTTGGCGGCAAGCGGGGACTACTCTTCATTGCGGTGTGCAGGCTTCTCATTGTGGTGGCTTCTCTTGTCGCAGAGCATGGGCTGTAGGCGCACGGGCTTCAGTAGTTGTGGTGCGAGGCCTTCAATAGTTGTGGCTCGTGGGCTGTAGAGCACAGGCTCAGTAGCTGTGGTGCGTGGGCTTAGTTGCCCTGCGGAATGTGGGATCCTAGCTCCCCGACCAGGGATCAAACCCGTGTCCCCTGCACTGGAAGGTGGATTCTTTACCACTGGACCACCAGGGAAGTCCCACTACATTCTCTTATTGTTCGTAAGTTTTCTGTTAGTTCTTTTTGAATTTTTTTAGCTATGCAATTATTTTAAACTATGCAACAACATATTCCAACATATCCCAATATTTATACCTCCAATTTCCTTCATTTTGTTTAATGGTGTTGGCTAGTATTCTAGTATGATGGTAAATGGTGATAATAGACTTTATTGTTTTATTTCTAACTTAGTAAATTAATGGTATGTTATGCATTTCATGGTACCCCTCCCACCTTCAAAAAGTATATTTTCACAAACTCGTTTCAGGGAATTTCCACCAGTGAACTGCCTTGCCACACTTTGTGCTTTCCTTCCTACTGCATGGCAGTTGCTTTTGACAGCTTACAGTGTGTACTTCTGGTTGTTCCATGCCATCATTGATTACTCCATCTTTTTCTTATTAATTTGCAGTAGTATTTGTCTCCTACTTTTACTGAAAATAAGGTGCTGTTTTCATTATCCTTAATGTTGCATGATTTCCAGTAGGAGGAACAGAGTGTTCCATGAACATTAGAAGTTCTAGTCAGAAGTTTCTAATAGACTTGGGAGCATCCTACATTAAACCACAGCTCCACTTTTCTTGTTCTCTGCATGGAATTGAAATATTTAGAGTTGCCAAGATTTGAGTGCTCTTACTGCTTTCTTGGAGTACTGGCTATTGTAAAACCAGCTTACTCGAAGCGAGCATTTTTGGTGCAAAGCTATTCTAAATCTCAGTAAGTGTATATTTTGCCAAAATTGCCTTTGTGTTTTCAAGGCAATGCTCTATTATCTTCTAGTTTTCAGTGTTGCTGTGGTGAAATCCGATGCCATTCCGATTCTTTATCCTTTGTTCAACACACTTGTTTTTTTTTTTTTCTGCAGAAAGCCTTTAGGCTCTTTGTCCTGATAATGTCTTTGTATGAGTCTCTTTTCATCCATTTTGCTGGACACATTGGTGGTGGATTCTTTTGATGTGGATCATGTCCTGGAGTTCCGAGAAATGTTCTTGAATCATTTATATGATTTATTCCTATTTTCTCTATTCTCTTTTTGGTTGGGGACTCCAGTTATTTGGATATTGGACATCTTGGATTGGTCCTCTAAATTTTCTCTTCTGATTTTGTTTACTTTTTGAGAAATTTTGATTTTTACTGTCATATGTTTGATTTCAAAGTGTTCTTATTTATTCTGATACTTTTCTTTTAGTAGCATCTGTTCTTGTCTCATAGATGCAATATCTTCTCTCTGAGGATTTTAATGATAAGATAGGTTACTTATCAAGGTTTTTTTCTAATGTAGGTCTCCCTTTCCTCCAAGTTATTTAAATTTTTTGTTTGTTTTGGCTTTTGTCTTTCACAGTGGAGAGTTTCAGATGTCTCGCAATATTCACCTCTTTATTTTTAAGAGTGGGAAATTGAAAGACAATAACTGTGCATGGGTCGGAGTTGGTCACTGTTAAATGACCTGCTGTGCTGTTTTGTAGCAGAATTCCATGTTGATGTCATTGGACCATTTCTTAGACTAGGTTGATTATAGGAAGGTTCCTTTTCCAACTTCCTGCCTTCTGGAGCCAAGAAGAAGAAAATTGGAGGTCTGAAAGTTTAGTATATCAACTTTTGGTTAATCCTTGTGTTTTCAGTATGTTTCCAGCACCCTCCTGTCTGTTTTAGAAAATAGGCCTCTAGTCTTCTGCATGGCTGAGAAAGAGGGCATGTTCCCTGATGTGCAGAGTGCAGCGAGGGATCTTAAGCAAACCTTTATGCCCTACCTTCACTCCCATTCCTAGAAATTCCCAGTGCCACCTAGTGTGGTGCCTTAGGGAGTATGGCAGTGTAAATTTGATTACTCACAGTTTCCTTCTGCCTTTTTCCACTGTTGTTTGATTTAACTTCCTTGGGTCTGTTAAGTGAATCACTACCCCCCCACTCTGTTCTCTAGTGTCCAAATTTTTGTCACCATTGTTTCCTTTTCTGTAATTTTTGTCCTTGAGAATAGTTTTAGTGGGGTTCAGGAGGAATCAGAAGTTTATGCAAGTATTCAATTCCTTTTTTATTTCCTGAAAGTATGACACATTATTGCTTTTATCTTATTTTGTCTCTTTTAATTTAGATGGAAAATTATTGCATTATAGTTTGTTTTTTTAACATCTTTATTGGAGTATAATTGCTTTACAATGGTGTGTTACTTTCTGCTTTATAACAAAGTGAATCAGCTATACATAGACAGATATCCCCATATCTCCTCCCTCTTGCATCTCCCTCCCATCCTCCCTATCCAACCCCTCTAGGTGGTCACAAAGCACCGAGCTGATCTCCCTGTATTATGCAGCTGCTTCCCACTAGCTATCTGTTTTACATTTGGTAGTGTATGTATGTCCATGCCACTCTCTCACTTCGTCCCAGCTTACCCTTCCCCCTCCTGGTGTCCTCAAGTCCATTCTCTACATCTGCATCTTTATACCTGTCCTGCCCCTAGGTGCTTCAGAACCTTTTTTTTTTTTTTTTCCATTATAGTTTTCTAGTGAGTTATTCAATTAATCAGAATTGAGATTTTTAAGAGTTACAAAGAGGGTTTTCCATATTATATATAATGTTCATTTGAAGTATGTAAAGGAAATAATGATTCTTGTATATTATATGCAGTGTATGAAAATAGTGTTAATTTGATGCTTTACTTTTTATACAGTTGCTTTGATACTTAGTTTTTATCACTTATCAGATGCCCATGTGCTTTATGGGAAGCTAGGTTTTTCTTTACCTTCAGGGGCTGAATCTGAATTAGTCTAAGCCAATCATTGTTTTTATTTTTAAAATTTTATTATTTATTTTCGTTGTGCCTGGTGTTAGTTGCAGCAGGAGGGCCCCTTAGTTGTGGCATGCAAACTCTTAGTTGCGGAATGCATGTGGGATCTGTTCCCTGACCAGGGATCAACCCGTGTTCCCTGCATTGGAATGCGGATTCTTAAGCACTGCGCCTCCAGGGAAGTCCCATAAGCTAATCATTGTTATTTCATTCCTTTTGATTGACTTAGTAACAAGTGGCCAATGACACTTGAAGAAATTTATTGGGAAAGTTTTTCTTCACTTTTTTTTTTCTTTTTTTTAATGTAATGCATAAGGAAGGGACCGTCTCTCTCCTGATCTTTGGATATTAGGTAAAGTGATAACTGTAACTATTGCCGCTATCTTGGGCCATTAAAGGACAAAAGTCATCACATTAAGGATGGCACAGAGAACACATAGAAACAACCAAGGTCAATGATGATGATGTTGAGTCATAAATTAACTAATCCTGGAGCTGCTCTAGTTCTGGTGCTTTTTATGTGAGATGATAACTCCTCTAATTGTCTTAAAAAAATAATCAGAATAACCATTACTTGTAGCTAGTTAAAAAAAAGAATCCTTAGTAAATAAACATTCTAAACTTCAAATTACATAAATGTTAAAGCTTAAAACTGCAGGCTGGGCTTCCCTAGTGGCGCAGTGGTTGAGAGTCCGCCTGCCGATGCATGGGACGCGGGTTCGTGCCCCGGTCCGGGAGGATCCCACATGCTGTGGAGCGGCTGGGCCCGTGAGCCATGGCCCCTGAGCCTGTGTGTCCGGAGCCTGTGCTCCGCAACGGGAGAGGCCACAACAGTGAGAGGCCCGCGTACTGCAAAACAAAACAAAACAAAACAAAACCCTGCAGGTTTCTGAGAGGTTCGTGGCGCACCCCCCCACCCCCACAGCCAAATAAGCTGAATTGGGAATTGGGAATTTATATTGTATTCTTTCATTCGTATTGTCTTTGCCCATAATTTGTATGGCTTTGACATTTTAGTTGTTTGGTAAAACTGGTAATTTTATTCTTTTGTTGTGGTGTGACTCAGGTTGACCTGACGTTTTAATAAATCTGACTCCTAGGACTGATTAAAGAAACATCTTATTTCTTGAAATATGTACATTTTCTACATGAAATTGGTTGCTCTTTTTTTTGGTGACTTGCCTTGCCAGAGCTTTGGGATCATACGTTTTTCATACTGACGTTACATTTTTTCTTTAAAAAAAAACTTTAATTAATTAATTTTGGCTACATTGGGTCTTCATTGCTGCGCACAGGCTTTCTCTAGTTGTGGCGAGTGGGGGCTACTCTTCATTGCAGTGCGTGGGCTTCTCATTGCAGCAGGCTTCTCTTGTTGCGGAGCACAGGCTCTAAGCGTGCGGGCTTCAGTAGTTGTGGCACATGGACTCTAGAGCGCAGGCTCAGTAGTTGTGGTGCACGGGCTTAGTTGCTCCGCGACGTGGGACCTTCCCGGACTACGGATCGAACCCGTGTCCCCTGCATTGGCAGGCGGATTCTTAACCACTGCGCCACCAGGGAAGTCCCTGATGTTACATTTTTAATTAATATTTAAATGCAAAAGGTGACTGTTTAAAAGATTGTCTTGTTAGTGACTTATCCTTAAAAGCAAGTGTCATTTGGTTTTATTTTACAATAGAATTTAATCTTACATGTTTTTTGTTATAGTAATGTTACCAAAAAATCTCTTATTGAACTATTTGTGGTGAGCTTTTTAAGGATGTTTAAGATTTCACATGCAGTTTAACTGATCACAGATGAAGTTGTAAATTAATACCTCATGAGTGTATTTGACTACAGGGCATTGTTTGTGAATCAAAACTCCTTTCTTCCTGTAAACTGTGAAAGAGGTTTAAGCATATGGATTAGAATTGCATGGTGATACCAGTGTACTTATGAAAAGACACTGTAGTTGGATCATTTAAACTGTACTAAAATATTATGAACAGCCATAAATCGTAGTAACTCCCTTAAGCTTTTAAGGGTTGTAAGGTTTAGTTCTATTTCTTTGTTGGATTTAACCACCTTAATAAGAAATTGTTTTGTTGCTTTTAAAGCTGTACATAGTAGTAAGAATAACCATTGATATAGTATGGTGGTAATAAGAATAGCTGAAGTTTCTTAGAGAACACTTAGAGAACATGTATTTTTACAGAAGTGTTCACAGTTGTATCAAATACACACGTGAAGTTTTTTCTTGTTTTCATTTAAGTCATTCTGTTAATAAAACCTGTAGAATGAATAATTGTTCATTGATACCTTCTAGTATAAGATTATTAAATGAGCATTGTTCAGTGTAAAATCAGATTTTTTTTTTTTTGCTGTAATTTTTGTTTTACAATATGTGAAAGTCACTCGATGTGGAATGTGCTCTTCTGGTTATGACAGACTGTCATGTATTTATTGAAAAAAATATCAAAAAACAGGGACTTCTGGAAGGAGATGATAGGTTAGAGGAAGCAGAAAGAAGCTTTAGTTAACTTCTTTGAGCGAATAAGGCAAACACTAGATCTTACTAGGAGAGGTGGTTGGGAAGCTTTTGGGGTTCTGATATGTGTCACCCCTTTAGGCTCCTTCATTCTTTGAAAACTTTGGTACCTGTTTTACAAATATTCTCTTTTCTGCTGTCTTCTTAGTTCCCATGTGGATGACATTTCCAGTCCCAGTCATCACACTTCCTTAAACTCCTCTATTATGATTACCATTTTGTTCATTCCACTTGAGCAACCCTCTTTTCACATTCTGAACTTACTCCCTGCCCAGAACTGCTTTAACAAAAAAGATTCTGTATTTTCCTTATTAGTTCCTGACTATTTTCACCTTTTTCTCTTTATCTAGCCTGAGTGGCATGGTTAGTTATTTCAACTACATCTTACCATTATCTTCAATTCTCTCTCCCCTTTGACCAAGCCAATTTCTAAACCTGGGTCAATTTGTGTGCCTTACTTTTTGACTTATCACAATTAACTTATTTTGTCATAGTAGACATTTTCAGCCATCTTTGATCCTTCTCCTTAAGCCTTCATAAGTAGGTTATTCACCATCTGTTATTACCATCTGAAATGGATCTCAAATCTCACCTCTGTTTGCAACTTTCATGTTTACTGCCCATATTATCTCTTGGATTAAGTACCGTAGCCCTCTCCTCTCTGGTTTTATTTCTCCAGTGGTTCTCTCTTTCCACTTTTTCTCTCCCAACAATACATAAGGGATTAGATCTCTATCTAACCCTTCCCCCCCTAAATTAAGAGAGTCTCCCTTCAGTAGTAATTCTCAATTGAGGTGCCAAATCCTCTAGGTCTCTGTGGGGTATGTATTTGGTTTTGAAAACATCATAAGAGTGATTCTCTTCTTTCTGAAATGTCTGTTGCAGGACTTCCTTAATTGCATCATCTGTAGTGCTACAGAAGTTGTCCTTCTGAAACATGGATTTTTTTGGTGGGGGGGGGACCAGGGATTGACCCCGGGCTCTGGCAGTGAAAGTGACAAGTCCTAACCACTGGACTGTCAGGGAATTCACTGAAACATGGATTTAATTCATTTTACAAATGTACAGCCACTTATTTTTTGCCACATACTGGATTAGCTGCTGGAGTAAGGAAGATGAATGCTAAGGCATTTGTCTTTAAAAAAAATATTAATGTCACAGTACATCTGTCATTTAGTGGAACTTTAACAGGTACTTCCTGAACTTGTCTTTGTAATAGTCCTTCAGTGTAGATACTGTTAGTTGCTCTACAGATGAGCAAACTGAGTCTCAGTGAATTCTAAGTAATAAACAAGTGATTAATGTTATGATAAATACTTGAAAAGGTACCTGTAAGAGCATCAAGGAGGGATATCTAGTCTAGGATTAGAAGATTAACAGTTAAGGTTGGCTTCACAGAGAAGATGGTGTCTTAAGCTGAGTCTTTAAAGACAAGTATGAAGTTAGACAAAGAAAGTGATAGGTAAGAAGGTATGTGTGTAGCATGGTTATACTGTGAACAGCCTTTGCAAAAGACATGCAGAGACTTGAGAAAGCATTTTATGGGAACACCTCAGTATGACTGAAGCATAGTGCATGAGTTGGGGAACCAAGAATGACTTTAGTAGATAAAAGATGTTAAACCAGGCTGCATTTTATATATATATTAAAATGCAGCCTGTTGTGTGTGTGTGTGTGTGTGTGAGTGTGAATCCTGCTAAAACATTTAGATTTGTTTTTAGTAAGTGATGGGAATGATTTTAAATAGGAGAGTTAATTGATTAAACAGTGTGGAGAATGGATTAGACGAAGGCCTTTCTGCAATCATGAAGACATCTTAGACTGTTGGAATACCCCAAATAAGAAATATGGAGGCCCTGAAATGTGGCAGTGAGGTTGAAGTGGAAAGAGGTGGAATTTAAAGGCCATTTGGGAGCTGAAATCAAAAGACTTGGTATAAAAAGTGAGTGAGGGCTTCCCTCGTGGCGCAGTGGTTGAGAGTCTGCCTGCCGATGCAGGGGACACGGGTTTGTGCCCTGGTCTGGGAAGATCCCACATGCCGCGGAGCGGCTAGGCCTGTGAGCCATGGCTGCTGAGCCTGTGCGTCCAGAGTCCAGAGCCTGTGCTCCGCAACGGGAGAGGCCACAACAGTGAGAGGCCCGTGTACTGCAAAAAAAAAAAAAGTGAGTGAGAGGAATGATTTCTCAGGTTATATTCAGTGTGGGAGAGTGGTTGTGTCAATCTGAGGTAAAGCATATTAATATTATATAGTACATAATGTAGATGGCATTAATAGGCTCTGAATAAATATTTGTGGAAGCTGCTTCCTAAATTGTCTCTCAATTTTTATTGGAGTGTGTTCTTAAACATCTGGACAGCTGTGGCCATTAAGACCTTTTCATTTATCAAGCCTTAACTAAATAAAATACCTAGGGCCCAGTTATACTGAGGTTCCTGGGTGGGGTAGGGGTGTGTGTGGGGCACAATAGAAGTTCTAGGACTTGCCCATCTAATTGAAATTCTTGAGTTTAAGCAGCTTAGGAACTTCCAGTTTTCATTTTCTCCAGTACTGAAAACTAACATACTGGAGGTCATGTAAGTCACTATTGTGGTTTAAAAAAGAAAAAGAAAAAAAGTGACCATAATATGTAGAAGGAAACTTTTAAAACTTCACTATAAAGGGATTTACCTGAAAGTCTCATTGTTTTTTGCCAGAATTTCTATACTATTAAAATATTACAGTGAAGATGAGCTGCATTAAAGTTACCTCTTTAGATACCTCTGGAGTGGAACCTTTGTAACTAATATAGTAGAAAATATGATCTAAAATGGGTAACAGGGTTACTTCACTTTTCTTTTAATATCCATGGAAATTAGTTGGCCTTAAATTATTTGAGAGATTATTTATATGAAAAACAAGTAATGTTTTATAAGCCTCTATTGCAACTGACTAAGGCAGGAGAAGAGGAGAAAATTTTCTCCTCTCTTTTTTACCTTAGTGCAGAGACTAGAATCTCCAAGCATAACATTCAGACTGGGGGACGGTGAGTACTTTGAAAATTATGTCAATAGGTAGGAAATGAAAATATCAGAATGAAGCAGTTTACACGTCATTGTTGAATTGAGCCATAAGGTTGTGGCATAATGCCTGGATTAAACTTTTTTTTTTTTGCGGTACACGGGCCTCTCACTGTTGTGGCCTCTCTCGTTGCGGAGCACAGGCTCCAGACGCGCAGGCTCAGCGGCCATGGCTCACGGGCCTAGCCGCTCCACGACATGTGGGATCTTCACGGACCAGGGCATGAACCCGTGTCCCCTGCATCGGCAGGCGGACTCTCAACCACTGCGCCACCAGGGAAGCCCTGGATTAAACTTTATTGCAACTCAAACGTGCCTCACACATACATACATATACACACACACACACGCACACACTCTCTAAATACATATATATTCACTGAGGTCTATGGCTTCTTCCATGAACTATCGCTGCAAGAGACAACTTCAGAGCCAAGTTTTTTGAAAAGCGCCAATGTAAGAAAGTAAATTGATAGCATATCACTTTTTTTTATGACACTCTGCTTTACACATAGTCAGTGTTTGATAAGCATTTGTTGAATTGAACTAAATAAACACTTCTCAAAGTTATGTGAAGATTAAGCCTAAGTAAGGGTGTCTGTTGAACCACAATGAAGGTTAAAATTATGTAAAATATACTCTTAATTAAAAAGTAATGTTTCTTTCTGATTGTTGAGAATTTGGAAAATACATTAAAATACAACAAAAAATATAAAGATCATCAGTAATTCCACCATGAATAAAGTACTTCTGTTACCATTTTGTATTCTCTTCCAACTAATTTTTCTTTTAAAAATGGTACTACAAACTTGCAGTTACAAAATAAATGAGTCATGGGGATGAAATGTAGAGTGTGGGGAATGTAGCCAATAATAATATAATATCTTTGTATTGTGTAAGATGGTAACTAGACTGTGGTGATCATTTTGTAGTGTATAGAACTGTTGAATCACTATGTTGTGTATCAGGAACTAACATAATGTTGTAGGTCAATTGTACTGTAAAAAACAAATGAACGAAGTTATAGAAAAAGAGATCAGATTTGTTATTACCGGAGGTGGAGGTGGGAGGAGGGTGTTAGGGAGGGGGAATTGGATGAAGGTAGTCAAAAAGTATAAACTTCCAGTTATAAGATAAGTAAGTACTGAGGCTTCCCTGGTGGCGCAGTGGTTGGGAGTCCGCCTGCCGATGCAGGGGACATGGGTCCGTGCCCCGGTCTGGGAAGATCCCACATGCCGTGGAGCCGCTGGGCCCGTGAGCCATGGCCACTGAGCCTGCGCGTCCGGAGCCTGTGCTCCGCAACGGGAGAGGCCACAACAGTGAGAGGCCCGCATACTGCAAAAAAAAAAAAAAAGAGAGAAAAAAAAAAGATAAGTACTAGGGATGTAATGTATAACATGATTAATATAATTAATACATTAATTTCGCATATGTTACTACCCAAAAAGTTGTTAAGAGAGTAAATCCTAAGAGTTTTCATCACATGGAAAAAATATATTTTTTCTTTTTATTTGGTATCTATATGAGATGATGGACAGTCACTAACTTACTGTGATAATCATTTCATGATGTATGTAAGTCAAATTGTTACGCTGTACACCTTAAACTTATACAGTGCTGTTTGTCAATTATATCTCAGTAAAACTGGAAGAAAAAAAGTGGGACTACAGTTTTGAAAGATGAGTACTTCAGGAAAGTTAATGTCAATTTACTTTCTTACATTGGCGCTTTTCAAAATTTGGCTCTGAAGTTGTCTCCTGTAGTGAATCTTATTTTGATGCTTAAAAAAAAAAACTGACCCCTTCCCCTAAAATAAAGGAAATAAAGTTCTCCTTTGTGGAAAAAAGAGAGAAGATGGAAAGTATGTATGTCATCATATACCTGAAAATTGATACATTTCTATAAATATATGGACAATTGGTAGTTTACTCTTTCTTAAAATAGTATTTTTACATTCTATTAAGATTTTTGGTACATGTGACAGTAAACTTAACTAGCACTAGCTTAGTCTAAAAAAGGAACTTAGCAACTAGTCACTAAAACTGCATACAGACAAAAAGTATGTGTACAGGTAGGGCCTTAGTTCTTTCCTTTGTCTCTGAGAGTTATGTTCAGTTTGTCAGACTTCTGTGTTTTTACTTTGACTTACTGTGTGTGTGTGTTATGGTCTTCTGTTGGCTTTCCTTCTTGCTTATTTGAAAAGCTGTCAGTACTGTTGATTAGTAATTTCAGATACTATTTTTCACATTTTTATTTTATTTTACTTTTTTAAAATTAAAAAGTATATATTTACTTATTATTTAGTTAGGTGTTTTGGCTGCACCGGATCTTAGTTGCAGCACGTGGGATCTACATTGCGGCACGTGGGATCTTTATTTGCGACATGCAGGATATTTTAGTTGTGGCATTTAGACTTCTTGGTTGTGGCATGCAGAGTCTTAGTTGTGGCATGCGTGTGGAATCTAGTTCCCTAACCAGGGATCGAACCCGGGCCCCCTGCATTGGGAGCGCGGAGTCTTACCCACTGGACCACCAGGAAAGTCCCTACATTTTTATTTTATTTTACTTTTAAAATTTATGTATGTATGTATGTATGGCTGCGTTGGGTCTTCATTGCTACGTGCGGGCTTTCTTTAGCTGTGGTGAGTGGGGGCTACCCTTCATTGCAGTGTACGGGCTTCTCACTGTGGCGGCTTCTCCTGTTGTGGAGCACAGGCTCTAGGCGTGCGGGCTTCAGTAGGTGTGGCTCGCGGGCTCTAGAGTGCAGGCTCAGTAGTTGTGGTGCACGGGCTTTGTTGCTCCTCGGCATGTGGGATCTTCCCGGACCAGGGCTTGAACCCGTGTCCCCTGCACTGTCAGGCCGATTCTTAACCACTGCGCCACCAGGGAAGTCCTTACATTTTTATTTTATATGCAAGGTAAATACCCAGAAAAAATAATTTGGTTTAATATTTTTGTAAGATTTATGGTGTATTTCATTATTCTTCCTCAGAAGAGTAATTTCAAGTGAAATAACCATGACTGGAGTCTCATTTGTTTAATGGCTGAAAAAGCCTTTCAATTTACACTAGGGACCAGCTGATAAATTTTAGTATTTGTGACACCAGTATTCATATTCTGAGGTGTTAAAATGCTTTTATGAAAGAGGTAAGTGTTTTACTTAAAGAATGAGGAAAAAGATTCATTTTTTTTTTGTAATTTGCAGTGTTTTTCCATTTTTTGCTGAATGCTTTAAAAAAAAAAAGCTTTGCATTGTTCCAGGTTTTTCTTCTTGCTGATCAACTAATGTGCTAAATGTGTTTTGCTAAGGTGACCCTTTAAGATTGCTCTTATAGACTAAGGAGAGGTGCTGAATTTTCTAATGTTGTAGAAGAGATTATATTTAGTTGTTGGTATTTTCAAGTTGGAACACTTTATTCTACTTTGCCTTTAGTTAATGAGTCATCTGGAGAAAATGGGTGACCTCTTGCTTTTAGGAAGAGTCTGTAGCAAATAATAATAAGTTAAACGCTGTGGGAGATATTCTACCAAATAACAAACTTAAAATGGAAACTTTTGTAATACATTTTAATGCCCATATGTAAGATACAAGCTAAAGGATATAGAAACATTTTGCTCATTATTTTCTTCAGCTGATAAAAACAAACAAAACATAATCCCGATATAATCCTTTTTGTCACATATAACAAAAAGAAAGCTTTTTTTTTTTTTTAACCAAAGCACCTTCTGGATTGTTATCAGTTACAGACAAGTGGGAAGCCAGCTTAGGTCTATGAAATTCTTTGATACACAGGATATACTGCAGTGGTCAAATCTGAATAATTTTCAGTAATTGGGGAAAGTATTGTGATGATAGAAGTACTGAATGTTTAAAAAATATTTTTATATTATATCTGCCAAATTTTTCCCCATTTAAAAAAATTGTGGTAAAATACATATAAAATTTGCCATGTTAACCATTTTTAAGTGTACAGTGGCATTGAATACAGTCATAATGTTGTGCAGTCATCACCACCATCCATCTCATAACTCTTTTCATCTTGTAAAACTGAATCTCTATGCCCATTAAATAACTCCTCTTTTTCCCTTTCCCCAGCCCCTGGCAACCACCGTTCTGCTTTCTGTCTCTATGGTTTTGATTACTCTAAGTACCTCATAGAAATGGAATTATACAGTGTATGTCTTTTTCTGACCGTCTTATTTCACTCAGCATAATATTCTTGAAACTCATCCATGCTGTAGTATGTGTCAGAACTTCCTTCCTTTTTAAGCCTGAATAATATTCCATTTTCTTTATATACCACATTTTGCTTATCCATTCATCTTTTGATGGACATTTAAGTTGTTTCCATGTTTTAGCTATTCAGTAATAATGCTGCTATAAATATGGATGTCCAAGTATCTCTTTGATATCAGTTGTTTTGGGTATATACCCAGAAGTGAAATTGCTGAATCATATTGTAATTGTACTTTGAATTTTTTGTGGAATCATTATACTGTTTTCCACAGTGGCTATACCATTTTACATTCCCACCAATAGTGTACAAGTGCTCCAAATTCTCCCTGTTCTTGTGGAACACTTACTGTTTTCTGATTTTTTGATAGTAGCCATCCTAATAGGTGTGAGGTAGTATCATTATAATTTCGATTTGCACTTATCTAATGATTAGTGATGTTGAACATCTTTTCCTGTGCTTATTGGCCATTTCTGTAATATGTTTTTTGAAAAATGTTTTATTCAGGTCCTTTGCCTATTTTGAATCAGGCTGTTTGGTTGTTTCTTGTTGCATTTTAGGAGTTCTCCATAAATTCTGAATCAAAATCCTTTATCAAATATATGACTTATAAATATTTTCTCCCATTCTGTGGGTTTTCTTTTTTACTCTGTGGATATTATCTTTTTTTGTTTTTTAATTTAATTTAACTTTTGGCTGTGTTGGGTCTTTGTTGCTACATGTGAACTTTCTCTAGTTGTGGGGAGCGGGAGCTACTCTCCGTTGCAGTGCGCGGGCTTCACATTGCGGTGGCTTCTCTTGTTGTGGAGCACGGGGGCTAGGCGCGCAGGCTTCATTATTTATGGCACGTGGGCTCAGTAGTTGTGGTTCGTGAGCTCTAGGACGTGTGGGCTTCAGTAGTTGTGGCACGTGGGCTCTAGAGCAAAGGCTCAGTAGTTGTGTCACATGGGCTTAGTTGCTCCCCAGCATGTGGAATCTTCCCTGACCAGGGATCGAACCTGTGTCCCCTGCATTGGCAGGTGGATTCTCAACCACTGTGCCACCAGGGAAGTCCCACTCCGTTGATATTATTTTTTGATGTACAAAAGGTTTTACTTTTCATGAAGTCTGATTTGTCTATTTTTTGTTGTTGTTGCCTGTTCTTTTGGTGTCATACCCAAGAAGTCATTGCCAAATCCAAAGTCATGAATCCTTTGCTTGTGTTTTCTTCTAAGAGTTCGTAGTTTTAGATCTTAAACTTAGGTCTTTGATACATTATGAGTTAATTTTATATGTAGTGTTAGGTAGTCCAACTGCATTCTGTTGCATTCAGAATGGATGAAATGGGTTCCTAAGTGGAAGCATGGTGGACATGGAGCTATGCAGCCCAGATCCTTCTTCAAGGAAGAATTACAGCCCAGATGTTCAGAAGAAGGTAATCAGAAAGGCTTCAGCTGTCAGCTCCTTCAAGGTTAGCTTCTGGTAGAGACAGCCTCCTTGCCTAAGGTCCTGCCTTTCCCAGGGCACCTCTCATCATGCAGCTGAGCAAGGCAGAGGTATAAAGGCCCAACCCTTTTGTTCATACCTGAGACAACTCTGACAAATAATTACCTCCAGAGATCCCTGTCAGGTTTCCTGAGGCTTTGTGAGGTCTCTATTGTAATTTGACTTCTCTATCTCTCTGCAATCCTGCTTCTCCCCCTCCCCCCCACCCCCTTCCTTTCACAGGAATGATCCCTAGTAAACATCTTTTACTCCAAACTGTTTTCAGTGTCTGATTTTAGAGAATCTTGGTTGCAACAGGGAGATGTATGGGCATCATGTTGTCCTTGAATCTTTAATAAAATTTATGCAAATTTGTGTGTGTGTGTGTGTGTATCATTCTGAGAGGGTCTACAGCTTTCATGCTATTCTTAAAGCTAGATTGAAAACTACAGGTCTTTTTTATCAAGGAATTAAGGAGGAAAGGCTTTTGATTTTTTTGGATTCAGTGTCAAACTAAATATTGTGAACCTCTGATTTTGGTTAACATGTAAGCCAGAGCTCTGTTAAGAAGGGAGCATTCTCCAATGATGTAGCAATATAAGCACCCTGGCAAAAGCCATTTTAGCTGGTTCTAATATGCTGCTGTAGTGGCTCTTGGAAGCTTGGGAAAAGTGATGGCCCATGTTAATTGAAGTAGATGTGTGAGAGCTGCATGGCAGACAGTGGGGCAAGGGATCAACAGGCTCAGAGAAGTGAGCATGCTAGAATGGACCTACTTTATGAGACTGGAAAAACACTCTGTTTATCAATAATGCACAAGGAAATGCAATAATGAGGGGGCACCAGCATCATAGAGAAGCCTCAAGTGTCTGTTTACTGTAGATGGAGGCTGATGGTAGAAGATGCCTTTACAAAACTGGACTCTTTAGTAGCAAGGGAGAAGATGGGATCCCGGAATAGTAAACCCTAGGGAGCAGCAATTAACTGTCAAGCAAGGATGGTATATTAGTTTTCTGTTGCTGCCATACAAATTGCCACTAATTTAGCAGCTTAAAACAACACCCATTTATTATTTCATAGCTCTGTAAGTCAGAAGTAGGTGCAGTGTATCTCACTGAACTGGTTCTCTGCTTCAGGTTTCATCAGACTGAAATCAAAATGTTGGCAGGACAACATTCCTTTCTGGGGTCTCTAGGGGTGAATGCTTCCACGCTCATTCAAGTTGTTTGCTGAGTTCAGTTACTTGGAGTTGTAGGACTGAGGTCCCATTTGCTTGCTTGCTGTTGACCACAAACTTGTATCTGTTGAATCTCTGTTGTTTCTGTAGTTATACATGTGTGTGTTTTCTAAGTTGATCTCTGTTGTACCTTTGCTTTCTGTTTCCTTGATTTGTGCTCTTTATTTCCTTCTTTTTACTTTCTTTGGCTTATCTGTTGTTCTTTTTCTAATATCAGCGAACACTTGGTTTATACATTTACAGATTTCTTTTTTTTCCTTTTCTAAGATTTGCAATTCAGGCTATACGTTTTTCTCAGTACACCTTTAGTGTGGTGTCATCTACATTTTGAGAGATAGTGTTGTAATTATCATTCATTTCTAAGTATTTTAAATTTCCCTTAACAATTTCTTTTTGACTCTTTAATTGGGAATCTTTTAAATTTTGAAAAATGGGCTTTAAGGAAGTTATCTATTTGTTTTTTAATTTAATTCCAAATTGTAGTTACAGAACAAGTTACATGGGATATTTGCTCTTAGAAATTTTTGTAATTTGTCTTATGTCCCAGTATACAATTACTTTTGTAATGTTTTATGTATACTTGATAAGGATATACATTCTCTAATTGTTGGATGAAAAATTCCATATATCATTATATGATCCACTCATGGTCTTATTATTTCTTTTTTTTTTTTTTTTTGTGATACGCGAGCCTCTCACTGTTGTGGCCTCTCCCGTTGTGGAGCACAGGCTCCGGACGCACAGGCTCAGCGGCCATGGCTCACGGGCCCAGCCGCTTCGCAGCATGTGGGATCTTCCCGGACCGGGGCACGAACCCGTGTCCCCTGCATCGGCAGGTGGACTCTCAACCACTGCGCCACCAGGGAAGCCCAGAGTTCAAATTTTTAATACAAGATGTCTTTTTGAAGTAAACTTTCCAGGTCTTCCCTTGGGCACAGAATGACTACATCACTAGCACCATGAACTGTGAGGTTTTTTCCCTGTTTTCTCAAATGTATCTATTTAACACGCATCCATCCATCTATCTATCTGTCTGTCTATCTATCTATCTATCTATCTGTCTATCTATCTATGACTGTTGTGAGCCTAGTGTTGTCTGCTATACCAAGGATACCGGTCCTTTACTCATTCTTTTCATTTACAAAGATCATATGGAATATACTGGAGGGGAATTTGGGTCTTTTGGTTCTGCTGTAGTAAAGCCTGCATTTTGGTTCACCCTGCACATGGCAGTCCAGATATAGGACGGTTTCTGCCATAGAAAGATGGCACCTGCTGTGACAACTCTATCCTTTTTGGTGGATCTCATGGATCATTTCTTTGCAGTGAAGTAGAGTGTCCTATGACATAATTCTGTCCTTAATCATAGCAGTTTTGGAATATTGGAGAATCAGTCATGTTTGAGAGATTTTCTAATTGGTTTGTTCTTTCAGCATTTATTTAATGAACGTGCTTGTATTTTTGATATCCTAAACTCAACATATCCCAAACTGAACTCCTAATCTTTCGCCAAAATCTGTTCCACCTGCAGCCTTCTTTTTTTCACTTCATGACAACTTTATCCTTCAAGTTGTTCAGGCTAAAAAACCTTAGCGTTATTCTCGATTCTTCTCTTTCTCTGATAGTGCATATACAATCCTTCACAAATCCTGCTGGACGACTTTAAAATATATCCTGAGTCTAGTCAGTTGTTTTTTAATTTAAATTTAATTTAATTTTATTTTTTTATACAGCACATTCTTATTAGTTATCTATTTTATACATATTAGTGTATATATGTCATTCCCAATCTCCCAATTCATCCCACCACCACCACCATCCCCCTGCCGCTTTCCCCCGTTGGTGTCCATATGTTTGTTCTCTATATCTGTTTCTGTATTTCTGCCCTGCACACTGGTTCATCTGTACCATTTTTCCAGGTTCCATATATGTGTGTTCTGTATGACAGTCTCTATCTACATCCATCCATGTCTCTAGAAATGACCCAATTTCATTCCTTTTTATGGCTGAGTAATAATTCGTTGTACGTATGTACCACATCTTCTTTATCCATTTGTCTGTTGATGGGCATTTAGGTTGCTTCCATAGCCTGGCTATTGTAAATAGTGCTGCAGTGAACATTGGGGTGTTTGTGTCTTTTTGAATTATGGTTTTCTCTGGGTATATGCCCGGTAGTGGGATTGCTGGGTCATATGGTAGTTCTGTTTTTAGTTTTTTAAGGAACCTCCACACTGTTCTCCATAATGGCTGTATCAATTTACATTCCCACCAACAGTGCAAGAGGGTTCCCTTTTGGCCACACCCTCTCCAGCATTTGTTGTTTGTAGATTGTTTTATGATGCCCATTCTAACTGGCGTGAGGTGATACTTCATTGTAGTTTTGATTCCCATTTCTCTAATAATTAGTGATGTTCACCAGCTTTTCATGTGCTTCTTGACTATCTGTATGTCTTCTTTGGAGAAATGTCTATTTAGGTCTTCTGCCCATTTTTTGATTGGGTTGTTTTTTTTTTTCAATATTGAGCTGCATGAGCTGTTTATATATTTTGGAGATTAATCCTCTGTCTGTTGATTTGTTTGCAAATATTTTCTCCCATTCTGAGGGTTGTCTTTTCATCTTGTTTGTAGTTTCCTTTGCTTTGCAAAAGGTTTTAAATTTCATTAGGTCCCATTTGTTTATGTTTGTTTTTATTTCTATTACTCTAGGAGGTGGATCATAAAAGATCTTGCTGTGATTTAGGTCAAAGAGTGTTCTTCCTGTGTTTTCCTCTAGGGGTTTTATGGTGTCCGGTCTTACATTTACATCTCTAATCCATTTTGAGTTTATTTTTGGGTATGGTGTTAGGGAGTGATCTAATTTCATTCTTTTACATGTAGTTGTCCAGTTTTCCCAGCACCACTTACTAAAGAGACTGGCTTTTCTCCTTTGTATATCCTTGTCTCCTTTGTCATAGATTAGTTGACCACAGGTGTGTGGGTTTATCTTTGCACTTTCTATCCTGTTCCACTGATGTATATTTCTGTTTTTGTGCCAGTACCATATTGTCTTGATTACTGTAGCTTTGTAGTATAGTCTGAAGTCAGCGAGTCTGATTCCTCCAGCTCCGTTTGTTTCCCTCAAGACTGCTTTGGCTATTTGGGGTCTTTTGTGTCTCCTTACAAATTTTAAGATTTTTCTGTTCCCGTTCTGTAAAAAATGCCACTGGTAATTGGTTAAGGATTGCATTGGATCTGTAGACTGCTTTGGGTAGTATAGTCATTTTCACAATATTGATTCTTCCAATCCAAGAATGTGGTATATCTCTCAATCGGTTGGTGTCATCCTTGTTTTCTTTCTTCAGTGTCTTATACTTTTCTGTGTACAGTTCTTCTACCTCCTTAGGTAGGTTTATTCCTAGGTATTTTATTCTTTTTGTTGCATTGGTGAATGGGATTGTTGCCTTGATTTCTCTTTCTGGTCTTCCTTGTTAGTGTATAGGAATGCAAGAGATTTCTGTGCATTAATTTTGTATCCTGCAACTTTACCAAATTCATTGATTAGCTCTAGTAGTTTTCTGTTGGCATCTTTAGGATTCTCTATGTATAGTGTCATGTCATCTGCAAACAGTGACAGTTTTACTTCTTCTTTTCCAAATTGTATTCCTTTTATTTCTTTTTCTTCTCTGATTGCCATGGCTAGGACTTCCAAAGCTATGTTGAATTGATAGTGGCTAGAGTGGACATTCTTGTCTTGTTCCTGCTCTTAGAGAAAATGCTTTCAGTTTTTCACCATTGAGAATGATGTTTGCTGTGGGTTTCTCATATATGGCCTTTATTATGTTGAGGTAGGTTCCCTCTATGCCCACTTTCTGGAGAGTTTATATCATAAATGGCTGTTGAATTTTGTCAGAAGCTTTTTCTGCATCCAGTGAGATGATCATATGGTTTTTCTTCTTCAGTCTATTAATATGGTGTATCACATTGATTGATTTGCATATATTGAAGAATCCTTGCATCCCTGGGATAAATCCCACTTGATCATGGTGTATGATCCTTTTAATGTGTTGTTTTATTCTGTTTGCTAGTATTTTGTTGAGGATTTTTGCATCTATATTCATCAGTGATATTGGTCTGTAATTTTCTTTTTTTTTGTAGTATCTTTGTCTGGTTTTGGTATCAGGGTGATGGTGGCCTCATAGAATGAGTTTGGGAGTGCTCCCTCCTCTGCAATTTCTTGGAAGAGTTTGAGAAGGATGGGTGTTAGCTCTTCTCTAAATGTTTTATAGAATTCACCTGTGAAGCCATCTGGTCCTGGCCTTCTGTTTGCTGGAAGATTTTTAATCACAGTTTCAATTTTATTACTTGTGATTGTTCTGTTCATATTTTCTATTTCTTCCTGGTTCAGTCTTGGAAGGTTATATCTTTCTAAGAGTTTGTCCATTTCTTCGTGGTTGTCCATTTTATTGGCATAGAGTTGCTTGTAGTAGTCTCGTAGGATGCTTTGTGTTTCTGTGGTGTCCTTGGTAACTTCTCCTTTTTCACTTCTAATTTTATTGATACGAGTTCTCTCCCTCTTTTTCTTGATGAGTTATCAATTTTATCTTCTCAAAGAACCAGCTTTTAGTTTTCTTGATATTTGCTGTTATTTTCTTCATTTCTATTTCATTTATTTCTGCTCTGATCTTTATGATTTCTTTTCTTCTACTGACTTTGAGTTTTGTTTGTTCTTCTTTCTCTAGTTCCTTTAGGTGTAAGTTTAGATTGTTTATTTGATATGTGTGTTGTTTCTTGAGATAGGATTGTATTGCTATGAACTTTCCTCTTAGAACTGCTTTTGCTGCATCCCATAGGTTTTGGATCGTCGTGTTTTTGTTGTAATTTGTCTCTTGGTATTTTCTGATTTCCTCTTTGATTTCTTCAGCGATGTCTTGGTTATTTTGTAACATATTGTTTAGCCTCCATGTGGTTGTGTTTTTTCTCCTGTTATTGATTTCTAATCTTATAGTGTTGTTATCGGAAAAGATGCTTGATATGATATCAGTTTTCTTAAATTTAGCAAGGCTTGGTTTGTGACTCAAGATGTGATCTATCTTGGAGACTGTTCCATGTGCACTTGAGAAGAAAGTGTAATCTGTTTTTGCATGGAATGTCCTATAAATATCAATTAAATCTATCTGGTCTATTGTGTCATTTAAAGCTTGTGTTTCCTTATTAATTTTCTGTCTGGATGATCTGTCCATTGGTGTAAGTGAGGTGTTAAATTCCCCCACTCTTATTGTGTTACTGTCGATTTCCTCTTTTATAGCTGTTAGCAGTTTCCTTATGTATTGATGTACTTCTATGTTGGGAGCATATATATTTATAATTGTTATATCTTCTTGAAGACATAACTATTATGTCTTCTTGATCATTATGTAGTGTTGTTCCTTGCCTTTTGTAACATTTTTTAATTTAAAGTCTATTTTATCAGATATGAGTATTGCTAGTCCAGCTTTCTTTTGATTTCCCTTTGCATGGAATATCTTTTTCCATCTTCTGACTTTCAGTCTGTATGTGTCCCTAGGTCTGAAGTGGGTCTCTTGTAGACAGAATATATATGGGTCTTGTTTCTGTATCCATTCAGTGAGCCTGTGTCTTTTGGTTGGAGGATTTAATCCGTTCACGTTTAAGGCAATTATGGATATGTATGTTCCTTTTACTATTTTCCTAATTGTTATGGGTTGTTTTTGGAGGTCCTTTTCTTCTCTTGTGTTTCCCACTTAGAGAAGTTCCTTTAGCATTTGTTTTAGCACTGATTTGGTGGTGCTGAGTTCTCTTAGCTTTTGCTTGTCTGTAAAGCTTTTGAGTTCTCTGTCAAATCTGAATGAGATTCTTGCTGGGTAGAGTAATCTTCGTTGTAGATTCTTCCCTTTCATCACTTTAAATGTATCATGCCACTCCTTTCTGGCTTGTAGAGTTTCTGCTGAGAAATCAGCTATTAACCTTATGGGAGTTCCTTTGTATGTTATTTGCCTTTTTTCACTTGTTGCTTTCAGTAATTTCTCTTTGTCTTTACTTTTTGTCAGTTTGATTACTGTGTGTCTTGGCGTGTTTCTTTTTGGATTTTTCCTGCCTGGAACTCTCTGTGCTTCCTGGCCTTGGGTGGCTATTTCCTTTCCCATGTTAGGGAAGTTTTCTACTACAATCTCTTCACATATTTTCTCCGGTCCTTTCTGTCTCTCTTCTCCTTTTGGTACCCCTATAATGCGAATGTTGTTGCGTTTAATGTTGTTCCAGAGGTCTCTTAGGCTGTCTTCGTTTCTTTTCATTCTTTTTTCTTTATTCTGTTCCATGGCGGTGAATTCCACCATTCTGTCTTCCAGGTCACTCATCCGTTTTTCTGCCTCAGTTATTCTGTTATTGATTCCTTGTAGTGTATTTTTCATTTCAGTTATTGTATTGTTCATCTGTTTGTTTGTTCTTTAATTCTTCTAGGTGTGTGTTCTTTCATTCTTCTACGTCTTTGTTAAACATGTCTTGCATTTTCTCGATCTTTGGCTCCATTGTTTTTCCGAGGTCTTAATTCATCTTCACTATCGGTATTCTCAATTCTTTTTCTGGAAGATTGCCTATCTCCACTCCATTTAGTTGTTTCTCTGCCTTTTCATTTTTTCTACCTTTCTGTGAATGTGGTTTTCCTTCCACAGGCTGCAGAATTGTAGTTCTTCTTGTTTCCGCTGTCTGCCCTCTGGTCTGTAGTCACTTCTTAACCATCAACACCACTACAGGCATCTGTCCCTTGCTTTGTGCCACCATCATTCTTTGCTTAGGTTGTTATAGTAGTCTCTGTTAGTCTCTCTTTTTCCATCCTTCCCACCTTCATTATGTTCTTGGCACAGCAGATGTGTTGTTTTTAAAAACAAAAGTTAGATCATGATGGTCTGATAAAAATAAGGTATAGAAATGGTAAAGAAAGGAAATATTATTTGCAGGTGAAATGACTGTGTTTTTGTAAAACTCAAAAAAAGTAACTGACAAATAATTAGAAACAACATTTACTTGGTGGAGGATTGTAGAATTGATACATAAAAAGTATTTTTTATACTTTTCTATATATAAAGAACCATAAATGATAAATTAACAGCAACATAAACAGAGTACAATTAAATATCAAGAGAGTAGTACCAGTGGGGTTTATTCTAAAATGAAATGATCATTCAGAATTAGTGAATCTATGAATATCATTCACCATGCTGTCCCCAGCTGCTTCCCAGAGGTTACTATTGTTCACTCATCAACTCCAGACCAGCTAAACCAATGAACCCTGCTATCTGGTGGCTGAACTACACCTTCTGAAGTGAAGTGTGTTATCCTTTACACGTTTTTCCTTCCTTAGGCATTTTTCAGTCAGCCCTACAGTACCATATGGAGCTTTCTTGTATCTTATAGTTACTCTTTTATCATAGTTAATCCTTTGTGTTAAAATTCCCCCATTTAATTTACTGTGGTTGTAATCTTTTTATTGAATCAAACTAATGCACTATATTAGTATGTTTTTGGAGACATTTTATATGATTATTTTCATAGATGCTAAAAGTACATTTTCAAAACTCAAGATTCATTCTTTTATTAACTTTTTATGAATTGAAGTATAACACACATAGAAAAGGGTACAAATCATAAGTGTACACCTGAAAGAATTACCGCAGAGTAAACATACTGTTTAACTGCCATCCAGTTCTAGAAATAGAACTTGGCCAGCAGCCCAGAAGCACCCCTGGTCCCCCTCTTTCTTCCCCAAAAGTATCCACTATCCTGACTTAAACACCAGAGAGTAGTTTTGCTGTTTTTGAACTTTAAATAAATGGAATCATATAGTATGTATTTTTTGTCTCTTGCTTCTCTGGCTCATCTTTGTGTGATTTATCCACATCATTTTTGGTAGTAGTGCTTTATTCACTGTCTTTTCTATGTCCTATTCCACTGTAAAAATCCATCTTAGTTTACTTTTGTATTCTACTGTTGATGGATGTTTGGGTTGTTTCTAGTATGGCTCTATTTGAAATAATGCTAGTGATGAACATTATTGTATGTATCTTTTGGTGTTCATGTGCACACATTTCTATTGGAATTATATGTAGCATTGGAAATACTGGGTCACTGAGTATGCTTGTCTTAAATTTTACTAGATATCATCAAAAAGATTTCCAGAGTTTTGTATTCCCATCATCAGGACTGAGAATTCTAGTTTTCCCACTGGTGTTTTCAGTCTTTAAACTTTTGTTTTAGCCATACTGTTGGGTGGGTTGTGATGTCTCATTACTGTTTAATTGTATTTCCTTGACCATGATCACTGTTGAAGTTAAGCATTTTCTTTTTTGTTTATTTACTGTTTGTATATACTTGTCTGTGCATTGCATGTTTAAGTTCTTTCCTCCAGTTTTCCCTTGGGTGTTTAATAATATTTGATTGATTCATTGGAAATTTCTATATATTCAGGTTATGGCCCCTTTTGGTTGGCAGATGCCTTCTGTGACTTTGAGACTTGCCTTTTCACTCTTTTAAAGGTATCGTTTTGTAAATAAATATTCTTCATTTTAATCTGTATACTCCTTTTGGTGTTCTTCTCTGTTTTTACTCTATGATTTTGACTCTCGTTGGTGTTACTTCATTCTAAAATGTTGTGTAGAATTTAGTGATAATGCTATCTCGACCTGGAGTTTTCGTTGTGGGAATATTCCATTAAAAATAGGTAAATGGGGCTTCCCTGGTGGTGCAGTGGTTGAGAATCTGCCTGCTAATGCAGGGGACACGGGTTCAAGCCCTGGTCTGGGAGGATCCCACATGCCACGGAGCAGCTAGGCCCGTGAGCCACAACTACTGAGCCTGCGCGTCTGAAGCCTGTGCTCCGCAACAAGAGAGGCCGCGATAGTGAGAGGCCCGCGCACTGCGATGAAGAGTGGCCCTCGCTTGCCACAACTAGAGAAAGCCCTCACACAGAAACGAAGACCCAACACAGCAAAAAAAAATAAGTTAATTAATAAACTCCTACCCCCAACATCTTCTTTAAAAAAAAAAAAAAATAAGTAAAGGACTTTTTATATTTTTCTATTTATTCTTATACCACTTTTGGTATATTTGTATTTATAAGTATTAGTACATTTTGTCTAAATATTAAAATGTGTTGGCATACCCTTGTTCATCATATCTTCCTGTGATTCTCTTAATTTGTATATAATCTATGAAGATATACCCTTTTGCATTTCTGCTACTGGTTATTTGTTACTCCTAAGGGTTTATCAATTTTATAAACCTTTTCAAAAACCAACTTTGGCTTTGTTGTTCCCCTACAGAGCATGCTTGTTTTCTGTTTCTACTTATTCAGCTCTTTGTTATTTTCTTTTTCTACTTCCTTTAGGTTTAGTTTGCAGTTCTTTTTTTTTACCTTCTGGAACAGACACTTGACCATAAAAAAACACATTTTTTTTATACATGGCAAAAAGTTTGCATGAAGTCAGAAGACAATTTACAAACTGATTAAAATAGTTGCCAATTAAATCAGAGTCCAGGTCCTACTTCTTTAATATGTAAAGAGCTTCTAGAAGTCAATATGAAAAGAGCAACAGTTACATATTAAAAATGAGCAATGTCTATGAACAGATAGATGATGGATAGGAAAGTTAATATTAATGGCACTTAAGCATATGAAAGGATGTTCATCCTCTCTCATAAGAGGAATTCAAAATAAACATATTCCGATAATTCTTATATATTGGCAAGGATATAGAGAATAGGCACTTGCATAATATGGTGGGGATATAAACTGCCACAACCTCTTTGAAGGCACAGTTTATATTTATCAAAATTTTAAAAGCCCTTTGATCTGTGAATTTTATGTATGCATAAGGATGTTGGTTCCCTTATTAACTGTAAAAGAAAAAAAAAAAAGCTTAGAAAACACCTATATGTTTATGTAGCTATGCAGTGGAAAGCTGTGAAACCACTGAGAAGAGGTAGACTGTAGGTGCTGGTTGTTATGGAACAAGCTCTAGGAAAGATTGGTTGCTGAAAAATGTATCTTGTTCAAAGAGTTTATGGGTGAAGTGTCTGTGTTTCATGTGTGCATAGTGAATTTCTGAAGTGCCAGTGCAAGGTAAAGGCTAAGTGTTTGTTTTATGTTTATGGAATTGAATTGACTTCATCTTGTATTTCATACAGGCTATTCAGCATTTCTTTTAGTTATGTTGTATTTTCTCACTTATATTATAAACTCAATGAAAATAGAAGATATGGACCATGTTATATGCTCATTATGTGCTCTGCACTGCCTGACATAATACATTGAATGCTGTACAGCCAATATTTTGTGAATGCAAAATAGAATTAGTTGACACTCAGACATTCATTTATTTTATAGTTTCAGAACCTGGTCACATATTTAGCCCCCTGTGGTAGATAGATACAACAGTCATTATTTTATTTTCATGTTTCAGAAGAGTGAACTGAGCCCAAGTGATTAAGTGATTTCTCTAAAGCAGGGATTGGTAAAGCCTGTGGGACAAATCTGTGCCATCACCTGTTTTTGTATGGTCTATAAGCTAAGAATGGTTTTTATATTTTTTAATGACTGGGGGGAAAAAGAATAATATTTTATGACATGAAAGTTATATGAAGTACAAATTTCAGTGTCCATAATTAAAGTTTATTAAAAGATATCATAAACATTCATTTATGTATTGTCTGTGGCTGCTTTCCCACCACTGTGGCTGAGTTGAGTAGTTGCAGTAGAGATTTGACGTGGTATTCTCATTGATTGCTTCATTCACACTGCTGCCTGACACACTGCACATCTCAGTGATGCAGTTGTGATTCAGTAGTGTTTCAGGTGTCACGCATATTGCTGTGCCATACACTTTACTTTTCATTACTGTTGCGTATCCCATTACGTCAAAACAAGAAAAGGAGAGAAAAGGGGGCTTTGAATCTTATGGCTTTAAGGGAGCATGGACTGTGGATTATTTTATTAAACTAGATGGTAAAACATTGTGTTTATTATGCTCTATTAAAAGAATATAATATGCATTGCCATTACCAGGCTAAGTACTTACATTCCAAACACAGGAAAGCAACTCTCATAAAAGTTAGAAAATTTAAAATGTTTCATCATAGCAGATTTTTTCCACAAGTACAAAAATGGTGAAAATGAGTTGGCAGTCAAAGTAAGTTGAGGAATGGCTCATTTGTTAGCCAAGCAAAGAGAACCACTTACCAATGGTGAGCTAATTAAACTGTGTTTTTTTGTAGTAGCCAAAGAAATGTGTTCAGAAAAAATAAATTTGTTGAAGACTATTAGCCTTTTGGTGACAATAATTGCTTTAAGGATCTAGGACATTGGTAGCAACATCAGTAGTCAATTAAAGAATAGGATAATGATTTTGACTGGTTTTCCTGACTCTTGATGAGTCAATAGATGTTTACTGAGAGTGTTCAGTTGTGTATTCAAAGAGGTAATGCTAAGTTTCAAATGACTGAAGAATTAATTAGCCTCCATGATAAGTGTTTGTAGAACAACTGCAAGCAAGATTATTTTCAAAGAAGTTGGCAACATTATTTCAGTATAGTCTGAAGTAGAATATTAAGATGTGTTACAAGTGATGGCGGTAAAAATAATTATGGAACAGAGAAAAAGTTATTTGGACAAATTTACAAAGTTTGTGAAAATGTAAAGTTTTTAAAGCCTGTGCTTATTCATTGTATTATTATGATTACAAAATTGTGGAAAACATTTGTGTCTGTCATTTATTATTGAACCAGTAATATAAATAGTGAACTTCATTTGATTTCATGAAGAGAGAGTTCCAGTTTTTGTCAGAAATTTGAGCTATTTCACATGGCCTATCCCCGTAAGTTTGATAATTACAATTTTTTGACCTCACAGTCAAGATTCAAATTTTTCTAGACATGAACACGCTCGTTTTACTACTCTTACGGAACACTGAATGGCTTGAACATTACCTTTTGCTTCAGTCTTTATATTGTTTCTTACCGATATAATTGATAGTGTTTCTTAATTATGAGGCAAACCAGCTCTTATATGTGAAACTTACACCATGGTAGTCATTTGACAGCGACTGAGGTAGTTTGAATTACAAGTAGTATCAATCTGTATACGTCACATTCTGTCAGAAGCCAAAGCAAAGAGTGATATCTCCGTTCACACACACACAGACCTTGATGGAAGTGCAAAGAAACTTCCTTATTTCGGAATCTTCCAACCATGCAGTTGAGGAGCCTCTACCTAACCTTGAGTTAGAAGTGATTGATCTAAAATGTGGTGACATGCTAAAAGGCAAATATCAAGAGACCTCTGTAATAGAATTCTGTGAATGCCTTCTAAGTGATGAATATACTCAATTAAAATCATGTGCTTGTGGATTGATATCAGTATTTGGCAGTATATCTGTGTGAAAAGACATGTTCAAAGTTGAAATATGTAAAATCTCATTATAGATCAGTGTTAGTAGGTGAACATTTACAGTCATTTTTGAGGATATCGAGCAGTAACTTTGAACACCCATTAAATGAAATGTTATTCCCCACAAAAGAATTAGTTCTGCTACTAATAGTAGACCTGAATTACCAAAAATTTTTTGGAAATTCTTTTATTTTATAAATACCTAAATAATACTGTTATCATTTGTTTTTCTCTTTATCCACAAAGCCCAAAATATTTATTACCTGACTTTTTACAGAGAAACTTTTCTGAACCCACTCTCCCCCTGAAGGAATAATAGTATGTCTAATTAGAAACCAGTTATGCATTGAATTGATTGTCTTTTATTCTCATTTTAGAGTTCTTGCATTTAGAAAATACTAAAAATGTTCAAATTTGGAGAAGTTTGTTGTCTATGTAATGTAATTTAAATCTCTGAAGTGTTGGAAACAAGATTCACTTGTTAATATGTCAGTAGAGTATATCCTATAGGGTTTCTTGCAACAAACACTCTTCTGTAGTAGCTGTCTAACTTTGGAATTCACAGCTTTGCCTTCTTTACCTTTTTTTGTTTGCTTTTGCTTCCAAATTGAGTGATGACCGTTGTTCAAAGTTTTTTACTTCTGAAATCCAGTATATACTGAAAAGGATTTTTATTCCACATTATGCTGAGTCTAATGCTGGCGGTTGTTTTAAAAAACAGTATGGGGACTTCCCTGGTGGGGCAGTGGTTAAGAATCTGTCTGCCAATGCAGGGGACATGGGTTTGAGCCCTGGTCCGGGAAGATCCCACATGCCACAGAGCAACCAAGCCCGTGTGCCACAACTACTGAGCCTGTGCTCTAGAACCCGTGAACCAAACTGCTGAAGCCCACATGCCTAGAGCCCATGCTCTGCAACAAGAGAAGCCACCGCAGTTAGAAGCCTGTGCACTGCAATGAAGAGTAGCCCCCACTCGCCACAATTAGAGAAAGCCCGCACGCAGCAAAGAAGACCCAGATGCAGCCAAAAATAGATTAATTAAGTAAAAAAAAAGAGTATGAATACCTCCTGCAAATTACTAAGCTTCATGGGCAGTTTTATTTTAAATTCTGTGAGAAATAAGAGTTTTAGGATCTCATATAACATGCCTTGATACATTCTATAATATATATATTGGTAAATAATCTTTTATGAAACAAACATTTACATTCATATCTTGATTCAAAAGAACAATACATTTTCAGATTTTTAATATAAATTAATCCATTTTTTCCTTACAGTAGCTTTCTGAGAGCTTATTGCTATCTCTTGAGAGTTTACATCTTTGACAAGAGTATTTGTAATTTGAAGTCATCACCCAATATTGTTCAGTTAGCAATTACAAAGGATTATTGACAGTTACCTTCTGGTTGCTGATCCTTTTAAAATCATTATATTCTCATGATTATTTTGTAATTAAGTCCTATATATTGAGCCCTAGTGTTTGTTTTTCAAGTTTTCTTTTATGGAGCATTTTTGTCTTTTGGTACTTTACTTCTGAATTATAGTTCCTTTTTTCTTTTTTGAAGTCTGTTTATATTCAATGGGATTAAAAACACACTTCCACTTTTAGAGCAGATTTATCATCTACCCTTCAGGCTGTTCTTTAACATGGAACTCTTAAGAATGAATATCTTAAGCTATTCCCCAGATGTTTTAAACTCCAGCAAACTTGTGGTTTTCTTTATTGGGATCTCTGTTGGTAGTATTCAGAAGATGAAAGAAAACATCTCCTCAGTCTCTAAACACTTTTCATACTGATTTTAGTGTCTTTTGCTGCAAAGACATGCATAAAATAAAACTTCTATACTGATAAATTTTCAGAATCTTTCTTTTAAAATGTAATATCAAAATGAGAATTGCATTAACAGTAATGTAAAAAATAATATTGTGTGTTGCATGTGCTTTTGAATCAACTTTGTTATGTGATTCGTTTTTGGTTTTTTATAGCTGTGACATTTGGTCAGTTGTTTAACGGGTCATGCAATAGATTTTATTCTTCATTACTTAGTAGAGATTGAGGATGTTTTGCTTCAAGTGTTTTTCCGAAATGTTGGGAGGTTTAAATTTAAACTTTTAAAGATGTCAGTCATTTAGTTCTTTTTTTAGAGGGCAGCCAAATTGCAAATTCTTTGAAAAATCAGCAACTAAATTATTCCTCCATAGTTATAAAAATAGTTGGTAACATTTATTGAGTGCTTACTATGTTCAAGGCACTGGCATAATACAACAGAGTGATAATGATTCATACTAATTGAAAGAAAGATAATAAAGAGTTAATAAATGAAAGAGTGAAATATTGCACTACAAACACAGGGGCTTTTCTCTTCTTGAGCCTGTTGTAAAGGAAGCAAGTAGGAGCATCTTATCTGATCTCAGTTGTTTAGAAATAACCTGATTTTTTTCTCACCAGGTAACATCATATCTAAGTGTTAACCTAAGATTTATGTCTTATAGTTAAATTTCTCTCTAATAACAATGTTCTACATTCTTTTTCTTTTTTTTTTTTTTGAGTTCTTTTGCCTTCATAACCCACCTCGTGTCTAGTAGGTATCTGGGACATAGGCAAAATCACAATCAATGTCAATATTGGGTTCTTTTAAAAAATATTCAAGAAAAACTTAATTTCCTTAAAATGTGTACAGGTTGGTAATCTGTACCTTAAAAATCCAACACCACCAGCAGCAGTAGCAAGAAGACTCTCATTTAATCCTTCCAGAGTTCATCCATCCATTTATTTATCAAACTATTTTTTTGGTGTGTATGTGGCATGTCAGGCACTATGCTTAAATATTGTGGAATGCAAAAACAGATAGGGTCTTTAATACCATGTTTTATGAATGAGGAAACCTAGTCTTAAAAAATAAATTACTTGCCCCATGTCAGACTACTAGATGAACATGAAGTTAAAGCAAGGTCTGTCTATACCAGAGCCTTTGTTTGAGGAACACTGCCTGTCCTGATGCCTTGCAGTGTAAAATCATATTTTGACCATATTGGTATCAAATTTGTCTTATATGTCCTTAGTAAGGAATTTGACTATGCTGGATGGACCTTCCTTCGTTCCTCCCCTCCCCTCCCCTCCCCTCCCCTCCCTCCTTTCCTTCCTTCCTTCCTTCCTCCTTTTCCTCTTAAATACTGATATTCCACCTAGTTCCACGCTCTGGGTTCTTCTCATTTGTCTGGGCATGGATTTCTTTGCCTTTATAATATTTGGGTTTTTTGAGCTTCTTAAGCCTGTAAGAGTGTGTCTTTAATCAAATTTGGGAAGTTTTAATAATAAGATGTTATTTCTTCAAAACTTTTTTCTGCGCTGCATTTTTTCTCTTCTCCTGACACTCTCTGGTAACATAAATGTTAGATCTTTTAGTATTATTTCATAGGTATCTGAGTATTTGTTCATGTTAAAAAAAATCATTTTTCTCTCTGTTGTTCAGACTGTAACATTTTTATTGATCTGTCTTCAAGTATACTGAGTTTTAATTCTGTCTTCTCCATTTTGCTTTTGAGTCCATCTAGTGAGTTTTAAATGTTCACTTATTTAATTTTTATTTGGTCTTCTTTACATCTTGTATTTCTTTGCTGAGTCTTTCTTTTTTTCCAGATATTTCAAGAGTTTTAGTAGTTTTGGTTCCTTGGAGTTCTCCTCTTTGGTCCTCTAGCCAGAGAGCCGGGGCTTTATTTTCCCAGTTCTGCCACAAACTTCCATGACTGAGACTTGTCTGGGGCTAAGTAATAGGAAGATATAGAGAGAATATTCTAGGTTTAAACTTAATAAATTCTTAAACTCATATATCAAATTATTCAGTTCTAGATGTTTACTCTTTTTTATAATTTTAATCCTCTGTTGAAATTCTCCATTTTTTCATCTAGTTTATGCATTCTTTTCTTTACTTCCAGTATCTAAATCATTTTGAAAACGTATTCTAGTTTTGTTTTTTTTTAATCAAATTATTTTGCCTCTTTCCATAACTATCAGTTGTTATTGTTTGCCAGACACTTTATATAAGAACTGTTGATCCTTCAGATTGTATATTCTACCAGAGTGTTCACCCTTTTGTATACAAGGCTGATGTGGAGTGACAGGAGAGCTGATCACCTTAATAAAGTTAAGGATTAAAGCTAGGTCAAAGTTGATTTTTGGTTTTGATAGATTCAGTCTACACTGTTTGCCTCTGTTTCTAGAGCTTGACTCTCTAGGACTCTTAGTTTAGACCACTGGGGTCTTTGTCGCATCAGCTGTGTGAAACAGTCCACCAGAGCTGCCTTCAGAGGTTTCTAGCTTAATTCCTCATCCTTCTGTCCAGCACACCTTCAAAATTTGGCAAATAGCTCAAGTGGGAGACTGACATTATAAAATTTGTTTTTTAAAAACTGAAGTGTAGTTGATTTACAATGTCGGGTTAGTTTCACCAGTACAGGACAGTGATTCACTAATACATATATTCTTTTCCAGGTTCTTTTCCCTCATAGGTTATTAAAAAATATTGAGTATAGTTCCCTGTGCTATACAGTATATCTTTGTTAGTTATCTATTTTATTAATAATAGTGTGCATATAATAATCCCAACCTCCTAATTTATCCCTCCACCCCCTTTCCCTTTTGGTAACCATATGACATTTTGTTTTAGACACTCAGTTTCCAATTTTATCACTTTGGTACTATGTAATAACTAAAATTCCAACTTTTTTTTTTAACCCCCTTGCCCTCCACCTCCATACCATTGTTCTGCTAAACCCAAAGTCTGAATTTTAAGCTTCTAGATATAACCAGGATAGATTCATGTCCTCTCCCAGTCCCCAGCAGAAGAGTGTCTTAGTTTTTATTCTCCACTCTTCCTAGGGATTTCATTTCTTGCCTATCATGTTTTTATTTCCTTTGCTCTTGGCCTTTGTTTTGTAAGCACTGCCAAACTGGGCAAACTTTCTGGTTTTTAGGTGATTTGGGTTAACCCTCTTAGCTTACATTTGATTTTCAGAATTCAGCAGATGTGTTATGGGACAAACCAGCTGTGTGTTTGAGGTCCCTGAAATGTCAAATTTAGTCTTTCTAGCCTCATGCTGCTGAGTACAAATTTGGACAGGTCAGGCAGACAGCTACCAGTGCTGGCCTACCCTTTGAACAGTTCTAACCTCCCTGGAAATTTATTCATTTGGTGCTCGTTGCTTCCATAGATCTTTTCTACCTTTAATGATTTATAATTTGCATGACTTTTCTAGTTGTTGTCAGTAGGAGTGCTGCTTATGACCCACTATATGGTACTCAGAATCAAAAGTTCTATATGTTATGTTTGGATAAAAGATTTAAATGTTTGAGTGTTTCTGATGAGTGATATATATATATATATATATATATATATATTTTTTTTTTTTTTTTTCTGTGGTACGCGGGCCTCTCACTGTTGTGGCCTCTCCCGTCATGGAGCACAGGCTCTGGATGCGCAGGCCCAGTGGCCATGGCTCACGGGCTCAGCCTCTCCGCGGCATGTGGGATCTTCCCGGACCGGGGCACGAACCCGCGTCCCCTGCATCGGCAGGCGGACTCTCAACCACCACGCCACCAGGGAAGCCCATGAGTGATATTTTTTATAGTTGTGTAGAGAAAAATGATTAATTATTGCTTGAATACTATCCGTATCTGTTACATATGTTTATAGAATTTTTCAATCAGAGTAACTAAGGCCCATTACAAACCATGTATTCTGTGATAGAAATAACAGCCAAAACCAAAGCAGTAAAGGAGGGAAAAAGTATAATTTGTGTTTTGGAACTTCCTGTGGACATATGGATGACATTCTACATTTATCAAGAGACTATTCGTCTCATTTTGAGAAACACTGTCTTACAGTATTTCTCTTTTCCTTATATGTGGCTATTTCTTGTATAGTTTAATAGTAAATATCAAACAGTTTTACTGTTTAATGAAAATTATACTTTGGTTTAGTGAAATTTTGTTGTGTGTTTTTATAATGAGTAGAAACTTAATACATATGCTGTACATCTGAATTTAGGAATAATTCATTTTATCTTAATCATCTATACTTATGTACAAAGTACTTTTCAACAGTATATTTTATTATTTCATGTGCAAAAATCTTCATCTTCAGAGTTATAAATGGGAATAATTAAAAACTAAAACATTTTAGAATTGAATAAGGACTTATCTAAGCAACACATGCTTAAAACTGCTTTCTTATCAAAGAAAATAAAATTAGAGGTTGGAGAAATACCTTTAAATTACAATCCTTATGAACTAATAGCTTAACCCTGGTTTTGAATGACTGTTACTTTTTCCATCTTTTAAAAATATGCTTAAATATAAACACATGTGGGAAATGTTCTTTTGGCTTTTATCAAACTGACATTTAAGTGAATTTTTTTGAACCTCACTAAACATTTGTGGTAAAAGATTTCAAAGCTTTGAATCTTTCTATTTGCCTATGGATTTTTTCCCCCTGTGTTATTCTATTAACATTTGGTCTTAATAAGTATAACCTGTTTAGAATTACTGATGTTTTTTCATTTATTATTTGTTTAGATGAGAAGTTTAGGAAAGAACTTCATCAGAAACCCTACTTGGCAGTTATGAATGCTTTCTTAAGGAAGTTAAATTTTTTGAGTTTTACTCTAAAGATTTTACTTGTGTCTTATCCCTAATATGTCTTCTTTATGAAGTTTTCAGAATCGTTGATGTTTGGTTTCTGTGCCATGCTGTTAGCACAATGTGAGATCTCCTTTATCTTATGATGTACGATGAGCTCTCTCTCTCTTTTTTCCCTCCAAGACTGGGGTAAAAGAGGCTGTAGTTACTGTGAAAGTGGGAAGCAATTACCCTAAGATAGAACTAGAAGCTATAAATGATGGTTTTATGGACACTTTCTTATTGATATTCTTTCTTATATTTTACTTATAAGAACTTTTATTTTTCTTTTGCTTAAGGATGATTGGTCCTACATTAGGGTAGAATCATGAAATCTTTCTCATTTGTTTAATATCAGTTAACTAGAAAAATTACACATTAAAATTTAAGGAGCTATTTCTTTTCTTTAATTTCTTCTCTCCCATTATTTTTTTCCTTATCATTCTTCCTTTTATTTTTCTGGCTTTTTAGAACGATTTTCTGGATGCATCTTAAAGCCCCCAGCTGCCTTTTTATTAAAAAGTAGTTCATTTAGTTTTGGGCCACAAGGTGTTTTATTCTAAATACTCTTATTTTTATTTTACATGATTTTAATTTTTTCTTAATTTTTGGATGGATCTCCTAGTCCTGAGTCTGCCACTTACTAATTCTGAGAAATTCATCAAAAATCATTTAACTGGGCTTAGAGGATAAGGAAGGTGAATTTACTCATTCTTCTTAAAACAAGGTACACAAATAGAATCACACGTAACCTGCACTTCAGAATTGCTAGGAGACGGATCATACTAAGAACTCAGATTTCTTATAAGTATTGGAAGAAACATCATGTTGCGATAGAGCAAGCTCTTACTTACTCCTGTACATCTTTACCTCTGGAGAGCAGGGGTGGAGGGTGGAGGGCCTTAAGAGCCTATGAAAAAGAAGGGAGAGATATGGAGAATGTAGTTCAAGAACAGACCCAATCATTCCTGAAAAGAAAAAGTCCAACACATGTTCCAGACCTGTGTTTTAAACATGGAGTAGGATCAGACAGGCCCTCTCATCAGTCAGTGCGCCATCCCCAATCCATTCCAGTTAGATTTCTCTTTTTGCCCTTCAAGTGGCTTGCCTGGGAAAGCCACTGAACCCTGTCCTGATCCTTAGAGCAAGGGATCTCATTGTTGAAGAGAGAGAGTTTTGGGCAGTTTCCTTTGGTGCCCCCCTAGATGGTATGTTCTTTTTTAAATTATTATTTAGTTTTAAATTTTATTTATTTATTTGTTTATTTATGGCTGCGTTGGGTCTTTGTTGCTGTGAGTGGGCTTTCTCTAGTTGTGGCGAGCGGGGGCTACTCTTTGTTGCGGTGCGTGGGCTTCTCATTGCAGTGGCTTCTCTTGTTGCGGAGCACTTGCTCTAGGCATGCAGATTTCAGTAGTTGCAGCACGTGGGCTCAGTAGTTGTAGCCCGTGGGCTCTAGAGCGCAGGCTCAGTCGTTGTGGTGCACAGGCTTAGTTGCTCCACGGCATGTGGGATCTTCCTGGAGCAGGGCTTGAACCTGGGTTCCCTGCATTGGCAGGCGGATTCTGTTTTTTTTTTTTTTTTTTTTTGCGGTACGCGGGCGTCTCACTGTTGTGGCCTCTCCCGTTGCAGAGCACAGGCTCTGGACACGCAGGCTCAGCGGCCATGGCTCACGGGCCTAGCCACTCCGTGGCATGTGGGATCTTCCTGGACCGGGGCACGAACCTGTGTCCCCTGCATCGGCAGGCGGACTCTCAACCACTGCACCACCAGGGAAGCCCGGCAGGCGGATTCTTAACCAGTGCGCCACCAGGGAAATTTTTTTTTTTTTTTTAAATAAGTCAGGTTTATTGAGGTATATTGAGATATACTTGACATAGAGTAAAACTCACTGGTTGTATATGTAATATTCTATGAGTTTTAACAAATGTATACCGTTGTGTAACTATCACCAAATTAGGACATTTCTGTTGTCCTCCAAACTCATACTTCTTTGTAGTCAATTTCTCCTCTCTGATTTCAGTTCCTGACAATCACTACTCTGATTTCTGTCCCTATAGCCTTGCCTTATCCAGAATGTCAAATAGATAGGATCATATTGTTTGTAGCCCTTTTATGTCTGGCTTCTTTCACATGGCATGATACTTTTGAGATCCACCCATGTTCTTGAATGTGTGGACGTACCACAATTAGTTTATCCATTCACTAACTGATGGACGTTTGGGTTATTTTAAGAGTTTGATGATTATAAATAGGACTGTTATAAACAGTCACGTACTTGAGTCAGCTGGTAAGTATATGTTTAACTTTTTTTAGAAATTGCCGAATTGTTTTCTGAAGAGACTGTAGCCATTTTTCATTTCTGTCAGCAATGTGTGAGTTTCAGTTATGCTGCACCCTTGTCAGCACTTAGTATTGTTATTTTTATTAAAGCCATTCTAATAGCTGTGTCTCCTTATGGTTTTAATTTGGATTTCCCTAATGACTGTGATGTTAGAATCTATGCTTATTTGCTGTCTGTATCCTTTCTTTGGAAATGTTTCTATTAATCTTTTGCCCAATTTTTTATTGGATTGTTTTCTCATTATTGAATTTTGAGAGTTCTTTATGTATTCTGGATAGTATATACTTCTCAAAGTTAATATTTATAATAAATGTTGAAAAGTATTTTTATAACAGTAAGTATATTTTTGAAATGGTAGGTCAGTACTGTTTAAGTCATTATGAATTATGAACGCTGCTTTAGCACCCTTAGTTGCTAGGTTCACTATGACATATTCAGACTGAGCATAGGTTGTCAGACTTGTCAGGAATTAATATTATATAATATGAAAAATATCATTGCTTGGTAAGTCACTTTTTTTAGAAATGTTAGAGAATAAAAAGTTTATATTTCTAAAGTTTTCTTTTAAAATTCTCACATTTATATCTTTGCCATTTGTCATACCAGTTTACATCATTGATTGGGTAATTTATTTAGAGTTAAAAAAGAGGTATATTTGGAAGAAATTTCTTAACCTAAAAACCGAGCAATGATACGAATTAAAAATGCCCTACTTTCTAAAACTTTCTTTAGATCTTACAGATTGAACTAGATGATGTTTGATCCCCAGATTACAGGAATAAGACTTAGTTTTTCATTCATATCCTTATGTGTGGGTCACAGTCAATGGAATTAAGAGTACTGTGATTGTTTTTCTAAGGTATAGTGAATATGCATTGTTATAGTATCATCTTCCAACAAGTACTGTTCTCCTTACTCTTCACACTCCTGATTTTCTTTACTTGTGTGTGGCGGGTATTCTTTATTCTTGAGTGCTAAATTTTCTGAGCAGAACATAATATATCCCATTGGATATATTATGTTAGACTTCGCTTGTGTTTACTTCTTACAACTCATTGAAAAATCATTCACTGTTTGTTCCTCACTCAAACTTTGTAAAGTAGAAACTAGTTGGAAATTTTATGAAACGAACAGTACACTATGTTAGCAAGCAGCAAAATGTAGATGCTGTCTTCAGTATAGCATCATAATTCTCTTCCATTAAATTTTTCAGTTATTGACTTTCCCATAACCTATCTGACCATGTTGTAGTTAGTATAATAATTACTGTTTTTGAAAAGGTGAATCTCTTTGTAGTATATACTATCCTGCATTTATTTCCATTAATACTTGTGGCTTGACTTAAATGCCAAAATGGCTTTTATGCTAAAGGATGGATTATGTTAGCTAAGGATGGATTATATTAGCTTGCCTATGTTTACTTTGGTCATTTAGTCACTGCCCAGCTGTTCCACAATTAGAAGCTCTTGCTGCTGCGAGTAGCATGCTTATGATCATCAGTATTATTATTATTTTTATCAGAAG